>NC_054473.1:104436687-104736687 GCF_017639515.1 Carcharodon carcharias | reverse complement strand
GATCTCTTGATGCTTATGTTGTTTAGCATGCAAGAAGTCCTGCATCATAGCTTCACCAGGTTGACATGTCATTTTTAGGTATGCCTGGTGCTGTTCCTGACATGTCCTCCTGCACTCTTTATTGAACCAGTGCCGATCCTCTGGCTTGATGGAAAGGGTAGAGTGGGGGATATGCCGGGCCTTGAGGCTACAGGTTGCATTTGAGTACCATTCTGCTGCTGCCCATGGTCCACAGCACCTCGTGAATGCCCAGTTTTGCATTGGTAGATCTGTTTGAAATCTATCCCATTTAGCATGGTGGTAGTGCCACACAACACAATGAGGGCTCAACGTGAAGGCAGGATTTCGTCTGCACAAGCATCCTTCCTATCAATACTGTCATGGACAGGTCCATCTGTGACATGCACGTGGGGAGACCCCCTCCCACACACCCAGCTCCGCAGCGTCTGACCCAATTACCTACTTAACACGACTACCCACAGCCCTGACCCAACTACCACCCGCTAACGCAGTTACCCACCACCCAGGCCGCCTGCCCAGCCCATGAGCCAAGGCTGCACCTCCGACCAGACTGCCTCCTTCCTGATCCACCTCCTGGCCCATCTCCCGCCACCCTGAAATGAGTGCACCTCTCTGAATCGATACCTAACCCACTGGATTGACCCTTCACCTTTCCAGCCAGACTACCCAACCCCAGACCAGGCATTGCTTTCAGAACAAAAAACTGTAGAGAAGTGGCCCTGAAATACGCCAGCCTCCAACAAGGTGCCCAATGTGATGTTGCTCAGACTTCCTTTTAGTTATTGTCTAGAGTGAGGGCATGAATCGCGACCAGATATTACATTTGCTGATGAAAATGGTTGTTAAATTCTTACAGATCATTTCTGCATCGAGACACCTGCATCCTGTAATCCGCTGTCACTCGAGTCTGAAAGGGATTTGCAGGTTGTGTAAATGGAGATCACCCCCAGGAGATTTCAACCGCCGCCCACTCTATTCGATTTATGAACATTCATGCATTCATTTCATACTAAATAGCACTACCTCAACCAACCTCTCCTCAGGTCTTGATTAGTCAATTAAACAGGATTGATTGCAATCGATATGGTGAAAGTGTTGAGTTTAATCGGAGTTCAGAAGAGTTTAACACATTTGTTATGCAGCGAGTCCATGCAGCGATGACAGGTTCCGAGTGTTGATCCAGGCCCAGTAGGGTGACTGGCATTTGTGGCGAGCTCTTTTCTTTCTCTTCTTTCTCTCTTCTTCTCGGTGCTGCTCTTCTCCTCAATGCCTCCCCATCCTAACTGCAATTTGTAAACCAAAGTTAGCACTGATACAAAATCGCGAGTTCCTCTCCGCTACCGACTTCACTGAGGACTTCCCACTTTTCAGTGATAGATCTGGATCTTGCACTGACAATGTTCTGTTAAAGTTATCTTGATGTAAAGTTCCAACGTTGTCCCAGGATTTTTTATTTTGTTCAAGCCATGGGGGAAAAGCCCACCCCTATGTTATTTCCACCTTACAAGACCCTCAATCGCTCCTGCACTTACCTTCCACACTTGATCACTTCGAGCTGTATGACAGCTTCTCTTATCTCAGCCTGTGCTCTTCCCCATGACTAGGATCACAACTTCCTTGAGGAATGCCATCACCGGCCTTCAAACCTACTTTCCTTGGTCTCATAGGTAATAGGATGAGGATACCATATTGGTGGTAAAGAGTGGTGGTCAGTATTGGGTAATGTACTGGGTGGGGTCCATTGGAGTGATGGAATATTCTGCCTTAGATCCGATACACAAACGGTATGAAGAATGCCTATGTCATGTGATAAAGAATGTCTGAACTTGTACAGCAGCAGACAGAGTGTGCTGTACCCTAAATGAGAGCATTTCGCTCTGCAGATAAGCTACGGTGTGGCATCATCTCACTCCAGCCTGTGGGGTCACAATTGCTGAGGAGCCATCTAATTGTAAGGTGAATTTAAGACTCCGGGAAGTTGGACGAACTTGCAAAATGAAAGGAAGATGCCGTGTTACCTCCACAACTGCCGTTTATGACTTGTAGATAAACCAGAATCGCGAAGCTGGAACACCAATTGTGCGTGTTTCCAACCATCAAGCAATGGAAACGGGCAAAAGAACAGTGGCGCTGGTCCGCCGGTTAAAATTTAACCTACCGCCAAATGGAGCTGCCTTTGGATCATGAGCTGGTTACAACTATGCCACATTATGGACATTCTAAACCCCACTAATTGACGTTATAAACGCACTTTAACCCACAGTTTGAAATCCACATTACATAGAATTTCGCACAAACATATTGTGCAAAAGCTAAAGGATATTAAATAAATAGAACCGACAATCAACAGAGAAGTTATGAACGGCAGGAGGTGGCTAATAATACAGAATTATCTCCATGAGTTGCATTTCAGCTGTTGGGATTGGTGACAGCACAGGCGCGAGAACCAATAATTCGGATCATAGCCTTGTTCTGTGCAAGATGGGTTTTTGAGCGAAAGTGAGTGAGAGCTAGTTGCTCAGTTTGCAATGGCTGTGTGAATGAGAACTAAGTGAATGAGAACTAAGTATGAGATAGAGTGAGTGAGGGATGTTTGTAAAAAGTATAATGAGAGTAACAGTGAGTGAATGATGGCGATGCGAGTAACAGACTGAGACGCTGCTGGGCATAACACTGAATGAGGGATAAATGTTGTACAATTGGCTGAGAGATTCGTGTGCGATGAACACTGGGTGAGAAATGTATGTTAGGAAATGTGAATGGACGTCTCAATTTCTCTGCTCCTCTCACCCATTCTAACCTGTCTCTCTCTGAACTTACTGCACTCCATTCTCTCAGGTCCAACCCTGACATTGTCATCAAACCCGCTGACAAGGGTGGTGCTGTTGTTGTCTGGCGCACTGACCTCTACCACGCGGAGGCTGAGCGTCAACTCGCAGACACTTCCTCCTACCTCTCCCTGGACCATGACCCCACCACTGAACATCAAGCCATTGTTTCCAGGACTGTCACTGACCTCATCTCCTCTGGGGATCTCCCTCCCACAGCTTCCAACCTGATAGTTGCACAACCTCGGACGGCCCGCTTCTATCTCCTACCCAAAATCCACAAACAGAACTGCCCCGGTAGACCGATCGTCTCAGCTTGCTCCTGCCCCACAGAACTCATTTCTCGTTATCTTGACTCCCTTCTCTCTCCCCTTGTCCAGTCCCTTCCCACCTACATCCGTGATTCCTCTGACACCTTACGTCACATCAACAATTTCCAGTTCCCTGGCCCCTACCGCTTCCTCTTCACCATGGACGTCCAATCCCTCTACACCTCCATCCCCCACCAGGATGGTCTGAGGGCCCTTAGCTTCTTCCTCGAACAGAGGCCCGAACAATCCCCATCCACCACTACTCTCCTCCGTCTGGCTGAACTTGTTCTCACGCTGAACAATTTCTCCTTCAACTCCTCTCACTTCCTCCAAATAAAAGGTGTGGCTATGGGTACCCGCATGGGCCCCAGCTATGCCTGTCTCTTTATGGGGTATGTGGAACATTCCTTGTTGCAGTCCTACTCCGGCCCCCTTCCACAACTCTTTCTCCGGTACATCGATGATTATTTCGGTGCTGCTTCATGCTCTCGGCAGGACTTGGAAAAATTTATTAATTTTGCGTCCAATCTCCACCCCTCCATCATTTTCACGTGGTCCATCTCTGACACTTCCCTTCCCTTCCTTGACCTCTCTGTCTCAATCTCTGGTGATAGACTGTCCACCAATATCCATTACAAACCCACCGACACCCACAGCTATCTCGACTACAGCTCCTCACACCCCACTTCCTGTAAGGACTCCATCCCATTCTCTCAGTTCCTTCGCCTCCGTCGCATCTGTTCCGATGATGCTACATTCAAAAACAGTTCCTCTGACATGTCCTCCTTCTTCCTTAACCGAGGTTTTCCACCCACGGTCGTTGACAGGGCCCTCAACCGTGTCCGGCCCATCTCCCGCGCATCCGCCCTCACTCCTTCTCCTCCCTCCCAGAAACATGATAGGGTCCCCCTTGTCCTCACTTATCACCCCACCAGCCTCCGCATTCAAAGGATCATCCTCCGCCATTTCCGCCAACTCCAGCATGATGCCACCACCAAACACATCTTCCCTTCACCCCCCTTATCGGCATTCCGTAGGGATCGCTCCCTCCGGGACACCCTGGTCCACTCCTCCATCACCCCCTACTCCTCAACCCCCTCCTATGGCACAACCCCTTGCCCACGCAAAAGATGCAACACCTGCCCCTTCACTTCCTCTCTCCTCACCGTCCAAGGACCCAAACACTCCTTTCAAGTGAAGCAGCATTTCACTTGCATTTCCCCCAACTTAGTCTACTGCATTCGTTGCTCCCAATGTGGTCTCCTCTACATTGGAGAGACCAAACGTAAACTGGGCGACCGCTTTGCAGAACACCTGCGGTCTGTCCGCAAGAATGACCCAAACCTCCCTGTCGCCTGCCATTTTAACACTCCACCCTGCTCTCTTGCCCACATGTCTGTCCTTGGCTTGCTGCATTGTTCCAGTGAAGCCCAACGCAAACTGGAGGAACAACACCTCATCTTCCGACTAGGGACTTTACAGCCTTCCGGACTGAATATTGAATTCAACAACTTTAGGTCGTGAGTCCCCTCCCCCATCCCCACCCCCTTTCTGTTTCCCCCTTCTTCTTTTTTTTCCCAATAAATTATAAAGATTTTCCTTTTCCCACCTATTTCCATTATATAAAATAAAAAAAAAAACCACTAGAGCTATACCTTGAGTGCCCTACCATCCATTCTTAATTAGCACATTCGTTTAGATAATATCACCAACTTTAACTTTAACACCTATGTGTTCTATTGTACTATTGTTGTTGACATCTTTTGATGATCTGCTTCTATCACTGCTTGTTTGTCGCTACAACCACACCAACCCCCTCCACCTCTCTGTCTCTCTATCTCTCCGCCCCCCCCACACACACCTTAAACGAGCTTATATTTCAGCTCTTTCCTGGACTCGAACTCAAGTTCTGTCGAAGGGTCATGAGGACTCGAAACGTCAACTCTTTTCTTCTCCGCCGATGCTGCCAGACCTGCTGAGTTTTTCCAGGTAATTCTGTTTTTGTTTTGGATTTCCAGCATCCGCAGTTTTTTTGTTTTTATTATCTGGATGATTGGTAGTTGTCCGAGTGAGAGCTATGTGTCTGAGGCAGAGTAACAGTGAGAGACGAGTGCGTGAGATGACAGTGAGTAAGAAATTAAAGAATGAATGAGTGTCAAGCCAATGTCTAGGGCAGCAATCCATCCAGAGACCTTATGCGACAAAAGAAAGATTCTAGCCTCTTGCTTGCCGCGTGTTTTTGCTGTAATCCCGCGGCAATTTTCGAAGCTCGGAATGAGCATCTTACCTTTAAAGGAAGGCGGATTTAAAATGATCCACATGACGATGGTGCCTAACAGAATCACCACTAACAGGAAATGGCACATGTTAATGGATTGGAATCGGTTAGTTGAACCTGGTGGGCAACAACAGAGGGAACTCTTAAAAAAACCTGATGAAAAAGGCGGGAAATAAAAAAAGTGAGGCGCAGATTGTGTAACTGTGATGGGAGGGGGTGGGTTGGGTGGGTAATATAAAGAGTTATAGCTACAGTGTGAGAAAGACAGAAATGAAGAACAATAGAAAATTGATATCCGCATATGTGTTGGGTACAAGTCTGTGCCTTTAAGGGTTTTATTTCAATGTCTCTACATTTAAAGAACCGCAAAGAATTTCGAACCCTAATACTTCGGGAACAATAAAACGGAAATACTCTTGAACAGCTCCAATTCCTGCAGCACCGTCATATCTCGGGCTCCCTGAGGCCTCTCGGCCCCTCGGCAGATTGCACTGTCTGACCGTGGGATCAGCAACTCAACTCAGCTCCATCACTCCATCACTGACACCGCTTTCTCCCTCCCTGCTGCCCAGCCATAGGTATTGGATTTTATATTGCTCTATGATTTGAATGAGTCCTAGTGTTAGTATTGATAATCTCTACACTTTCTCACACGTTCTGCCTCCTTGAAGCCACTGCTGTGGAAACAATGAGTCTGGACTCGGTATAGGGCATTTACTTTCTGAAACAACAGGGCGGGTCTTTTCTCCCTGGGTAAATTTGGTTTATAGATTCATTTTGTCGCGTTACGGAAAATATTACAATGATACTTATACTTGTGTTTCATTCTTCCCTACTTCACATCGGGGACTCTGCCTCATCCTCCCCCCAGTGTCAGGCAGAAGGCCAATCGGATACCAATCACGGCATCGTAATCCAGTAATCAAATAAAGTTATTTTTCCTTGAAAATTATTTTATCATCTCTATTACTCCGTCAGTTAGACATTTTTGGCTGGACATTGATGTTAATGATTATATAAACAGTTACAGCTTCGATGCCTCACTGTGGTGTTCGAAATTACTTTGTTTTAATGCTATTGAGTGGTTGGGTTTAACCAGATTATCAGCTGCTCTAACTAGAGCCAAACCTCACCGAGGTTCTCTACAGGTTAGTGTTTTGGTGAATATTTAACCATTATATCATTATTAGTTTAATTTCATGATGTTGCATAATGTGATTAAAACCTCAATATAGACCATAGATTCTTTAATATTTTCCCGCAAGTGCGAAACTAATTCACACTGATCCCTGCGGCTGCTGTCATCTAATCGCCCTTGTACTAATCTGTGTCTGGTTCCCATAATCTGTTCAGTGAAAAAAAAATCCTCTAACATCCTGTTTCTGCTTCTCTAAATCTCCATGAATTTATGCGCCTTTACCAGCGCTACAAACGCTTCTACTGGGTCTGCCTTTTGCTCGTTCCCCCCCACCCCCCCGAGGCTATAGGTCTAACATCACCGAATAAGTGCATCTTGCACCTTCTCATTGTCAGTATTATGGTACTCAAAGCGTAGACAGGCTTCGAACTGTGGCCAATCCAATGGCTTCTATGTCGCACAACGAGGAGTGCCTCTGTGAAGGCCATTATCTCGCCAGTCTCATCTATTGTCTTGCTTGGGACAATAGATGTGAATTAAATATTAGCTACGACCCAAACTCTCTCCATTTTGCACATTGAGACCTTCTCAGACAGGGAAGGGAATCCGTTCTTCTATTCTCCCCACGAGTCCAATGTTCCTTAAAATATCCCATCCGCCCTCCAGTTACTAGGTTCAGCAGTTCAAATTCCAGCAAGCTGCATCGGACAGAGCTTACACTGTAACCGACATTCAGAGTTCACGTTTCGAGTTCGTATGACTTTTCATCAGAACTTGTTTTAAACTTGAATTGGGTCAATGAAACGTGTTTAGGGGAATAATTACTGAAATTGAACCACCTCAGCAGAAATACATCGAAACCTCCTCAAATCTGTACGGAAGCTCGGCTGTAAACAGATTGTGGTGCAAGATTCCACATTCCCGGTGTTTCCTCTTCACTTTGTTTCAATATTTGATTAAGTTCTTTCTAGGTCTCTCCAATCTCCATCAGATCGGCGAGGTCACAGTTTGATACTAGAATTTCTGGAGTAATTACTAACTTTATTTCCATCCCGTGGAATCTTGCCCACTTCTCACTCTGAACATCCTGATTTACAATCTGCATTTTTTTCATGGACTAACCTCCTTTCAAATGACCGCTGCTCGCTCCTGCCGCGCCCTCCTGCCTCTTTGTGAAAACTATACGCTCAGCAGCCATGACTTGCAGTATCAGGACATTTTGTCCCTGAGGTCAAATGGATTATATCCATAAATTTCCCCGAATACACGGCAGTTGTCCCATTCCTGATCTAGCATTGCTTCCGCCTGCGCCCAGTCAGCAACTCGTTCATTGTTAGAGCCACTGAACACAATCATCGGCTCAACCGTGAGTATTATAATCATCACGTGATCTGAAGATGATAACTGGCCCGTTGTTACACTATTTTCTATCCATGGCCTTTTTCCAATAACTTCTCCCCCATGCGTTGCATCCCTGATTGAGAAATGATGCTGGCGATTAAGCCTCGTTGTTGGCAATTGATGCTGATGTTGGTGACTGGGTGATGCTGCTGATGAATTCAGGGAACTGCAGGTAACTGACAAAGGCTTATGGTGACTGAACTATGTCAGTGCTGTTGAATGGTTGAGCACGATGGTTAATGCTTATTTCTGCGAGGTACAGCGTGATTCTCCAATTATCGTGCTGTTCCTGGCGATTGTGTTACGTGTTTCTGATGATTGGTTGATGAGATTACTGGAAACAAATTGTGCCAATCTTGGTGACTGGGTGACACTGTCGCTTGTGATTGAGACATGAACCTGCTGATGGCTGGTAATAATAATCCTGGTTGCTGAGTGATGCCATTGCTGACGGCTGTTAAATGCTATTGCTCGTGACTGAGCGCTGCTATTGCTGGTGACTCAAAGAATCCGCTGCTGGAGACTGGCTGATGGCATTGCAGGTGCCTGGGTCATGTTATTGCTGGTGAGTAATTAATGCCGCTGCTGCTGATTGCGTAATGCTATTGCTGAGGACTGTGTGATTGCGCAGCTTGTTATTGGCTAATGGTGTTCATTATGTCTATGTGAATATTATAATTATTGATTGTTGGTGCTGCCGGCTGTTGGTGCTGTTGCTGGTGTCTAGGCGATGCTGCTGCTGGTGTCTGGACGCCGCTTCTGGTGGCTGGGCCATGGTGCTGCTTTTGACTATGCCAAGCTGCTGCTGACTGGATATTTAGGCAGGTGATTATATGTCACGGTTGAAATTGAGGTAATGCTGCTGGTAACTGGTGTGTTTCTGCTGGTGGACAGACTGCTGGCCCTACTCGTTTCTGGTTACTTCTGATGATGTTTGGATGATTCTGCTGGTAGGTTGGTAATGTTTACTATGGCAGAGTAATTCTGCTAGTGACTGGCTAATGGTGGTACTGATGACTGGGGAACACTGCTGGTGCCTGTGTGATTGTGCTGCTGGCAATTAGGTGATAGCATGGCAATATATTGTTGTGTTTGTGTATATGGGAGTGTTCGTTGTACTTTTCCCGCTGATCAATTAGAGCGACTGTTGGAGTGAATTTGCAGACAAATCCCTCAGTTTTGCATGAATTAGCATTTTGTCTGCTTGTGTAAGTTCTTTGTGTGTGTTCTGCAGAATCTTTGTATGTTGTGTGCATGTTACGGGTGCTTGGGCTAAACGGGTCACTGTGTATTTCTCTATGGGGGAGTTTATGTGTTAAGTATATATTATATTTGTTTTCTCTCTCTGTGTTTTCCTCTAAGCGTGTGTTCTGTTCTCATCCACTGACTTGTCAGGTACGTTTTCCAATTTGCATGCAGGTATGTTCAGCTGCAAGTTTGTGCCCATATGTGATGGCGTTTCTTGTGCCTATGAGCAACTGAATATGGGTTACCAACTGATAATCATCAACTTAATATATCTTAATTTCTTTTACTTACTTTAAATCTTTTCTAAATATTGAAACGGTAAAAGCTGTAGAGGTTCAAAAAAGTTGTCTCTATACGCACATGACCCAATTCAAAAGGTAAGTTGGAAATCAAACTGTGAAGAGGTCATAAATAATATGGATATCCCTAACTGAAACAAGTGGGTAAAATATAGTTAGGCAGCAGTGGGAAATCCAATTTGCTTGGTAGAATGAACAGAAAAAACAAAACAAACCTCCAAATGCTGTGATAAGGGAGAGGCCTGAACACCAGCAGATCCACCAGAATCATTTCAGCAGACTTGATCATGACCCAGGTTTCAGACTGAAACTTAGTTCTGTAGAAAATGTAAAGCTGTGGTATGAGCAGAGTGAAATAATCTACTATTGTTTGGAGACTACCTAGTAACATGAATTAGTCAAACAACATACAGAAATGATCATACTCAGTGAATCAAACCATTGAGCCAATGTCTCAGGCACCTCCCTCAGCAACTCTGGGTAGGTCATGTCCCACCGGCCGGACAGATCCACCACAGTTATACACTTGGGAAAAGTTGACCTGGGAGTCCTCAATATCGACCTCGGAGTCCATGAAATGTAATGGTTTGAAGTCAACATTGCACAATGAATATCTTCTGCTCATTGGCACTAACCACAGTCCCTCGATCCATAAATTAGCTCTCCTCCATGCTGACTGCTACGTTGAAGAAGCACTGAGAGTAACATGGGCAGATAATCTCCTGTGGATCGTGGGCTTCAGTGCCCAGCTTGACAGATAGTACAGTATCATCAATACTGACCAAATATGCCACTTCCTGAAAGGCATATCTGCTAGACTAGTCCTGTGATATTTGCTGAGAGAACCAACAAGAGGCAAGCAACACACTCTACCTCACCCTCATCAAACTTCCTGTCGTGGATGCATACATCCAAGGCAGTATTGGTCAGAGTTACCACCACAAAATCTTAATGGGGACGAAATCCCACCTTCACACTAAGAATACCTTCCATCTTGTTGTGTGGCAGAAGCACCGTACTGAAGATGATAGGCCAGAACTGAGCTAGGAGCTCATAACTGGGCCTCTTTGCAGAGCTGGGGGCCATCAGCAGCAACTGAATTATGTTGAACCACAATCTGTAATTTCTTGGCCCGGTATGTCTCGCACTGCAATATAGGCATCAAGCTAGGAGAACAAATGTGCTTCAATCAGCAGCGCAGGAGGCAAGCCCCCAGCAGCGTCAAACACATACCAAATGAGATACGGTCCCAGTGACACTACAGCACAGGACTACAGGCTTGGCAAATAGTGGAAGCAACATGCAATCAACAGGCCTTAGCCATACACAAACTAATGCATTAGATTGAAGATCTGTAATCATGCCACATACCTTCAAGAATGGTGGTGGACTATTGAACAATTAAACATAGGAGGAGGCTCCACTAATATCCCCACTGTCAATAATCAGTGAACTCGATACATTGGTAGAAAAGACATTTACAACCATCTTCAGTCAGAAATTCAGATGCATCTCGGCCACCTCCTCAGGTCCATGTGTCACATTTTGATTCACCCTACGTGATATCAGGAAACGGCTGAAGGTGCTGGATGCCATCAACAATGTAGGCCCCCACAACAACAAAACTTCAGTACAAAAGATTCCAGAGTGAGGGATGTCTGAGTCAAGATGTTCCAGTACAGAGACCATTTACGCATCTATCCAAAAATATGGAGACTTGCCCAGACTTCCACCGAGGTCAGTCTTTCCAGGGCCATTGATCCCATATCAGTCAAATACTGACTCCAAGGTCGCACTCTCTCACCTCACCTCACCTCATGAGTTCGGCCATTTTGTCCATTGATCGAAGCCATTTCAGTTGAGGAACTGCTGTTCTTTCACCTTAATCCAGTTGAATTCAAACTTTGAAGGTTCCTTTCACTTCCGGGTTTACACTTTGGTGACTGGCTATGAAGGCCAACACAACATTTTCCTTCTTTACCCCCTGCTGCACCTACATGCTTACCTACAGCGACTGGTGTACAAGGACAGCCAGGTCTCGTTGCATATTCCCCTCTCTCAATTTATAGCCATTCAGATAATAATCTGCCTTCCTATTTTTGCTACCAAAATGGATAACCTCACATTTATCCACATTATACGGCATCCGCCATGCATTTGCCCACTCACTCAGCTTGTCCAAATAAAACTGAAGCACCTCTGCATCCTACTCATAGTTCACCCTTCCACCCAGCTTTGCGTCATCTTCAAGTTTGGAGATATTATATTTAGTTCTCTCATCTAAATCATGAACATATATTGTGAATAACTGGGGTCACAGCACCGATCCCTGCGGTACCCCACAAGTCACTGCCTGCCAATCAGAAAAATACCCGTTTATTCTTACACTTTGTTTCCTGTCTGCCAACCAGTTTTCTATGCATCTCAATATACTAACCCCAATCCCATGTGCTTTAATTTTACACACCAATCTTTTATGTGGGACTTTGTCAAAAGCCTTTTGAAATCCCAAATAAACCACATTCACTGGGTCCCCCTCATCAACGCTATTAGTTACTTCCTCGAAAAATTGCAGTAGATTTGTCAAGCATGATTTCCCTTTCATAAGTCCATGCAGACTCTGTCCAATTCTGCCCCTGTTTTCCACGTGCTCAGCTAATAAATCTTTTATAATTGACTCTAGAATTTTCCCCACTACCAACATCAGGCTGGCTGGTCTACAATTCCCTGTATTCTCTCTGTCTCCCTTTTTAAATAGTTCGGTTACATTAGCTACCCTCCAATCCGTAGGAACTGCTCCAGAGTCTAAAGAATCTCGGAAGATGATCACAATGCATCCAATATTGCTAGCACCACTTCCTTAAGTACTCTGGGATGTAGATTATCAGGCCCCGGGAATTTATCAGCCTTCAATCCCATCAATTTCCCCAACACCATTTCTTTACTAAAGCTGATTTATTTCAGAACCTCCCTCTCACTAATCACTGTGCTCCCCAACATTTCTGGTATGTTATTTGTGTCCTCCTTTGTGAAGACAGAACCAAAGTATGTATTTAGTTGGTCAGCCATTTCTTTGTTCCCCATTCTAAATTCCTCTGTTTCTGAATATAAGTGACCTGCATTTGTCTTCACCAATCTTTTTCTCTTCACATACCTATAGAAACGTTTACAGTCAATTTTTATGTTCCTTGCAACTTTATTCTCGTACTCTGTTTTCCCCTTCCTAATCAATCCCTTGGCTGTCATTTGCTGAATTCTTAACTGCTCCCAATCCTCAGGTCTGTTGTTTTTTCTGGCCAATTTGTATGCCTCTTCCTTGGATCTAATACTATCTCTAATTTCCTTTGTAAGCCATGGTTTAGCCGCCTTTCCTGTGTTATTTTTCCGCCAGGCAGGAATAAACAAGTGGTACAGTTCACCCATGCGCTGTTTGAATGTTTGCCATTGCCTATCTACCGTCACCCCTTTAAGTAACATTTCCCAATCCATCATAGCTAAGTCGCACCTCATACCATCGTAGTTTCCTTTATTAAGATTCAGGATCCAAGTCTCGGAATCAACTATGTCACTCTTATGGGAAATGGTATGGGTAAGAAATATGGAAGCAAACATATGAAATGATAAAGGAGATTAGCCATTTTACGGCCCTGAGATAAAGCAGCATGTAAAGTTAGTGTCAGTGATAATACTGATAGGGCTTTTACAATTGAAGAGGATTCTTTCTTGCCCTGTATTTAAAAATCCCAACACATGTGGGGTACAGCTGGATAGAGTAATGGGAAATTATCCAGGCAAGACAAGTAAAGGGGGGCATCTAGGCAATAGCGATAAAAAACATATGAGGATTTGACAACATTTTCAGAGCACAAAGAAGACAAAACCAAACTAATAAGTCAGAAAATGGGTGACTTTTGTGAGTGATAATAGAAACCTGGAAAATAAGCTGGGAAAAATAATGACAAATGAACAGAGCAGAAGAAACGGTGATCCATAGAGTGCAGGATAAATATATTCAATAAAGGTAAAGAGCACATTAACAGGTAATGCATGCCATTGATAAATTTGGAAATATGGAAAAGATTGCAACCAGCAGCCTCACACTCAATAGAAATACAGTAAAGGAATGGATGAATAAAGGGAGCGTGAAAGGTTTAAGGAAAAAGCTGAAATGCGATTTGGAAAAACAACAGTGGAAGCTCTAAATAAAAATTTGAAAATACAATGAAAACAAATTGTATTGGATTATACAGTCGCATACATTACAGAGAAAGCAATATGATAGTGATAAGCCCTCACGCTATTAACTCACAGGAAGCGAGAGGGAAATTGCAGAATTAATTCTTGCTAGAAATATTTCAATTTTTGTCACAAAGAAGAATTCCGCAAATTGAATATTTCTTTCCTGCTTCTGGAGAGTTTATTCAGCAGCAATTATAACGTTAGTATTCAGTTAAATGCCAGCTACCCATCACTCAATAAGGTGTAACTGTTTACAGCAAGACTAGTAGCGTAAAGGGACATGTTGTCACCCTGCACTGACTCTAAATGAATTGAAGTTTGCGGGCCCTTTAATTACACACCTTATACTGAATCATCGAAACAAGCATAGCGATTTCCGGATTTCTGTTTTGAACTGCGTTTGTGCAGAGTCCAGAATTAACTGTCACTTTATCAGGTCTAAATTGGTGAAACTCTCAGCGTCTGTCGCTATTGTTTCACTGAATTGAACAACAACGTCTGGGGCCTGCACGTGCACAGAATAACACCGAATTTCAGAAGCTGTTGTCAGTGATTCTATGTATCTCCAGAGGGGGCGTTGCTGAGCAACTCTCAATTGGAAATCAGGTTAGCGGAACTTTCACTCTTCAACTGAGAGCTTCGCTATGTGAGCCACCGAAAAAATAACATCTTGTTGAATGAGGTGTACCTGAGTTTGTAATAGTTTATTAACCTCATAATTGTTGCTAAACAGTCAAAAATTTCCTGAGTATTTAAATATACCAGCATGATGCCACCACCAAACACATCTTCCCTTCACCCCCCTTATCGGCATTCCGTAGGGATCGCTCCCTCCGGGACACCCTGGTCCACTCCTCCATCACCCCCTACTCCTCAACCCCCTCCTATGGCACCACCCCATGCCCATGCAAAAGATGCAACACCTGTCCCCTTCACTTCCTCTCTCCTCACCGTCCAAGGACCCAAACACTCCTTTCAAGTGAAGTAGCATTTCCCCCAACTTAGTCTACTGCATTCGTTGCTCCCAATATGGTCTCCTCTACATTGGAGAGACCAAACGTAAACTGGGCGACCGCTTTGTAGAACACCTGCGGTCTGTCCGCAAGAATGACCCAAACCTCCCTGTCGCTTGCCATTTTATCACTCCACCCTGCTCTCTTGCCCACATGTCAGTCCTTGGCTTGCTGCATTGTTCCAGTGAAGCCCAACGCAAACTGGAGGAACAACACCTCATCTTCCGACTAGGCACTTTACAGCCATCCGGACTGAATATTGAATTCAACAACTTTAGGTCATGAGCTCCCTCCCCCATCCCCACCCACTTTCTGTTTCCCCCTTCCTTTTTTTTCCAATAAATTATAAAGATTTTCCTTTTCCCACCTATTTCCATTATTTAAAAAAAACCCCACTAGAGCTATACCTTGAGTGCCCTACCATCCATTCTTAATTAGCACATTCGTTTAGATAATATCACCAACTTTAACTTTAACACCTATGTGTTCTATTGTACTATTGTCGTTGACATCTTTTGATGATCTGCTTCTATCACTGCTTGTTTGTCCCTACAACCACACACCCCCCCTCCACCTCTCTCTCTCTCTATCTCTCCGCCCCCCACACACACACCTTAAACCAGCTTATATTTCAACTATTTCTTGGACTCGAACTCAAGTTCTGTCGAAGGGTCATGAGGACTCGAAACGTCAACTCTTTTCTTCTCCGCTGATGCTGCCAGACCTGCTGAGTTTTTCCAGGTAATTCTGTTTTTGTTTTGGATTTCCAGCATCCGCAGTTTTTTTGTTTTTATCTCTGTGTTTAATTGACTGCAACTGCTCTTCAAGAAATGCCTACCTCCTTGAAGAAGTTCTGTTCCTCTCTGCGACAAGATTTCTGTATCTCTCTGTTGTCTTGCTCACCTTCCTTGCTTTCCATTTCCCTCCTGGTGTTTGACAAGGTGTTTACTAAAACCCGCTTTCACAGCCATATCTCCTTTCTCAGTGACTGTCTCCGTATCCGACTTACCCTACGTGGATTTTAACTGAAATTCCACCCCTCATGTTTCGAACCCACCCAGGATTACAGGTATCTCCGGGACATAAAACGTTTCTCGGACTGCTGTTCCCGTCACATTCTGAAATCAACACTCAGTGCCATGCGCCGCCATATGAACACACTCGACCTCTCCCTCCAGCAGCACCGCCGTACCCTTTTTCAAAGCTGCGCGTGCCCCCAGTTTCATTTTATCCTTTGGCTCATCCGACGCCTCAACAAGAAACTTTTTCTCTTTCTCTCAAGTGCGAAGGAACACAAGCTCCAACAACTCATCGACACCAACACCCATCTAGGACCCTCCACCCCTGCCTGTCCCTCCGTCCCCACCCTTTCTTCCAATCCCAACCCCAGCCGTGTATTCACTATACCCCCTGACCTTCCCCTCTCTGATGCTGAACGTTCAGTGCTCAGCAAAGGACTTAGTTTCATACCCTTACGCCCTCACCTCAATGAATTTCGGGCTCGGCATGATACTGAACTCTTCTTCCGCCGTCTTCGTCTCCGGGCTCACATCTTTGGGCATGAGTCCTCTCCCAGTTCAACGGATCCTTTTACCCATCTCCAATATTCTCCCTCCACCTGGACCCCTCTCTCTGGATTCTTACCTTCTCTCGATCTTTTCATTGACAACTGTCGGCGCGACATTAGTTGTCTCAATTTCTCTGCTCCTCTCACCCATTCTAACCTGTCTCTCTCTGAACTTACTGCACTCCATTCTCTCAGGTCCAACCCTGACATTGTCATCAAACCCGCTGACAAGGGTGGTGCTGTTGTTGTCTGGCTCACTGACCTCTGCCTCACGGAGGCTGAGCGTCAACTCACAGACACTTCCTCCTACCTCTCCCTGGACCATGACCCCACCACTGAACATCAAGCCATTGTTTCCAGGACTGTCAGTGACCTCATCTCCTCTGGGGATCTCCCTCCCACAGCTTCCAACCTGATAGTCGCCCAACCTCGGACGGCCCGTTTCTATCTCCTACCCAAAATCCACAAACAGAACTGCCCCGGTAGACCGATCGTCTCAGCTTGCTCCTGCCCCACGGAACTCATTTCTCGTCATCTTGACTCCCTTCTCTCTCCCCTTATCCAGTTCCTTCCCACCTACATCCGTGATTCCTCTGACACCTTACGTCACATCAACAATTTCCAGTTCCCTGGCCCCAACCGCTTCCTCTTCACCATGGACGTCCAATCCCTCTACACCTCCATCTCCCACCAGGATGGTCTGAGGGCCCTTAGCTTCTTCCTCGAACAGAGGCCCAAACAATCCCCATCCACCACTACTCTCCTCCGTCTGGCTGAACTTGTTCTCACACTGAACAATTTCTCCTTCAACTCCTCTCACTTCCTCCAAATAAAAGGTGTAGCTATGGGTACCCGCATGGGCCCCAGCTATGCCTGTCTCTTTATGGGGTATGTGGAACATTCCTTGTTGCAGTCCTACTCCGGCCCCCTTCCACAACTCTTTCTCGGATACATCGATGATTACTTCGGTGCTGCTTCATGCTCTCGTCGGGACTTGGAAAAATTTATTAATTTTGCTTCCAATCTCCACCCCTCCATTTTTTTCACGTGATCCATATCTGACACTTCCCTTCCCTTCCTTGACCTCTCTGTCTCAATCTCTGGTGATAGACTGTCCACCAATATCCATTACAAACCCACCGACTCCCACAGCTATCTCGACTACAGCTCCTCACACCCCGCTTCCTGTAAGGACTCCATCCCATTCTCTCAGTTCCTTCGCCTCCGTTGCATCTGTTCTGATGATGCTACCTTCAAAAACAGTTCCTCTGACATTTCCTCCTTCTTCCTTAACCGAGGTTTTCCACCCACGGTCGTTGACAGGGCCCTCAACCATGTCCGGCCCATCTTCCGCGCATCCGCCCTCACGCCTTCTCCTCCCTCCCAGAAACATGATAATGTCCCCCTTGTCCTCACTTATCACCCCACCAGCCTCTGCATTTAAAAGATCATCCTCCGCCATTTCCGACAACTCCAGCATGATGCCACCACCAAACACATCTTCTCTTCACCCCCCTTATCAGCATTCCGTAGGGATCTCTCCCTCCCCCTTGGTCCACCCCTCCATCAACCCCTACTCCTCAACCCCCTCCTATGACACCACCCCATGCCCACACAAAAGATGCAACACCTGCCCCTTCACTTCCTCTCTCCTCACCGTCCAAGGACCCAAACACTCCTTTCAAGTGAAGCAGCATTTCACTTGCATTTCCCCCAACTTAGTCTACTGCATTCGTTGCTCCCAATGTGGTCTCCTCTACATTGGAGAGACCAAACGTAAACTGGGCGACCGCTTTGCAGAACACCTGCGGTCTGTCCGCAAGAATGACCCAAACCTCCCTGTTGCTTGCCATTTTAACACTCCACCCTGCTCTCTTGCCCACATGTCAGTCCTTGGCTTGCTGCATTGTTCCAGTGAAGCCCAACGCAAACTGGAGGAACAACACCTCATCTTCCGACTAGGCACTTTACAGCCATCCGGACTGAATATTGAATTCAACAACTTTAGGTGGTGAGCTCCCTCCCCCATCCCCACCCCCTTTCTGTTTCCCCCTTCCTTTTTTTTCCCAATAAATTATAAAGATTTTCCTTTTCCCACCTATTTCCATTATTTTAAAAAAAACCCCACTAGAGCTATACCTTGAGTGCCCTACCATCCATTCTTAATTAGCACATTCGTTTAGATAATATCACCAACTTTAACTTTAACACCTATGTGTTCTATTGTACTATTGGCATTGACATCTTTTGATGATCTGCTTCTATCACTGCTTGTTTGTCCCTACAACCACACCCCCCCTCCAGCTCTCTCTCTCTCTATCTCTCCGCCCCTCACACACACACCTTAAACCAGCTTATATTTCAACTATTTCTTGGACTCGAACTCAAGTTCTGTTGAAGGGTCATGAGGACTCGAAACGTCAACTCTTTTCTTCTCCGCCGATGCTGCCAGACCTGCTGAGTTTTTCCAGGTAATTCTGTTTTTATTTAAATATATACTTGCGGATTAACAGCATTTCCACGATGATAAGAAGTTCCACATTTCTTTTTTCTTCTCTGTGTTTAAGGTCGCATTCCTTTTTATTTCAGCGCCATCTAAATAGAATCAAAATCATCTATTTCTCTAACTGTATATAAGTCGGAAATTAAGGTCATTAAGTGCTTTTAACTTGCTAGCTGACGATGTGTTGAACTAAATATCACTGGCTATTTGCCTGCTTGCTAACGTCATGGTGTCTCATACCCCAGCGTCTTCCGTCTTCGGCACCAGACTTAAGCCTGTTACAGATTAGTTAAACCATGACACAGATATTTCTATAACTCTGCATCAGGTTACCTTCCGCTCAATGTCAAGCACTCTTGTTTCACCATTGGCAGCAATAATTGGTCACAATTTTCTGTTCCTTTTTTTTTCCCTATTATTTCAAATTCAACCTTACCCCAGTGCATGTTCTATTAATATAATCTGTTTGATTATATTAAATAATGAAGGAAATTTAGTGCAGCCTAATGACTTGTCTGCTGTCTGTGAGAATACTTCAACGCGATTGGGTGGTTTTACTTTGCTTCATTACGTCACTGTTATTGACGTCTGGTGACGTTGCCTTGTTGCCAGATTCACACTAACATCGAAAAGGAAAATACCTGCCATGGACATCATTAGATTTTTTACGGGCAATTTTCTTCAAGGCCAGTAATGATCTTCTATACATCGCTACTGACAGCAAAGTGGGGGTAATTAAATAATTACCGGACTTCACTGCTGACTAGAAGTGCTTAGATAGTACGTGTGACACTGGAAGAAGAAATCAGACAAAAGAAAAAAAAATCAACATTGGAACATTATGGAAAATTATTAAACGGATCGAACTAGGAGAGTCTCAAATCGCCAGTCTAGATAGAATACACTGTGCACATTACAATATGTTACAGAAGAAATAGCAGAGACGCTGGGACTTTTATTAATGACTCTTGAACTGAACACAACTCCTGGAATAGTGCACTCGTGCCCTATCCTTTCTGAAGAGATAACTACAGAGGTAGCGGGCACATTGGCTTTGGCCTCTTTGTATATGGACTTGAAGGTCACAAATGTACAAACGCAACCGCACAATTAGGAGAGATAGAGGGGTGGGGGCGGGGTGGGGATGTGTAGTTCCTGGGAGAGGCGGGACTGCTTGCGCGAAGAGGGATATTTTTGGGATGGGTGGAGTGATGGGTGTGAGGGTGGATAAAACACAGATCCATTGATCAGTTAGCCTGACATTAGTGTTGAGGAAATGCAGTTTCAGTTATTGAGAAATTGGTAACAGGGCATTTGGAAAAAAAATGAATATGATTTCACAGAGGTAACACGGCTTTGAGAAATTTGTTACGTTTGTTTTAAGATGTAGCTATTAGGGCAGGCATGAGGGAAACAGTCGATGTAGCGATTTTGTATTTTTTTAATTAAGATATTCTATAATGTTTGACAGAAGAGGTTACGACAAATAATTCTGGATGATAGGTTTGGACATAATATATTAGCATGAATTGAGGATCCTTTAAGGATAGATATGAGAAAGAATGAGCCATTGTGATTTTGAGCTGGCATGCTGTTATTAGCCGTTTTTCACAAGGATCCGTGCTTTTGTCTCATTTGCGTACAATATATATCAATGATCTGCATGAACCGAGAGAGCGCAATGTATCCAAGCTTGCAGGTAATGTAGAGTTAAGTAGGAAAATAGCTGCAGACAGAGAGAAAATACTGAAAAGTGCCATAGGAAAGTTGAGATGGAATATAGTTTGGATAATGTGAAATTATACACTTTGGAGGGAAATAATAACAATAAATGGAATATTTCTCTTATGGTGGGAAACTGAGAAAGATTGGTATTCATTGGGATCTGGGGGTCCTTGTACACAAATCACAAAAGTTAACATACCGATACAGCAAGCAGTCAGGAAAGCTGATCACATGTTAGCACTTATTACAAAGAGTTAGAAAATACAGGTAAATATTTTTTACAACAATTGTGGATGGCGGCGGTGAGACCACACCTGGTATGTGAGTCCAATTTTGATCTCCTTACTTAGGGGGAGAACCTACTTGCTTTGGAGTAAGTGCAGTGAAAGTTCACTAGATTGACTCCTGGGATTGGGGTAATGTTCTGTGAAGATAGTTTAAGTAGATTGGTCAATATTTCCTATAGATCATCATAGCAAGAGGTGAGCTCATCTGAAAATGCATCAAAATCTTAACGGGCTTAATGAAATATATGCTGGGATGTTGTTTCCCCTGGCAAACGGGACTAGAATTGGTGTCAAAAAGGGGTTAGTCATTAAGGACTGTAATAATGCAGATCATTGATCATTCGCACTGATACTTGATGAGCTTTGTAATTTTCTACCCAACAGGGGTGTGGATGTCTTACCACTGAGTGTATTACTGTATCACAACAGTAACAAGACTTCCAAAAATATTCGATTGGCTGGAAAAGCCTTTGATACATCATCATGCGGTGAAAGGGCGATGTAAATGCAACATTTTTCAATATTCAAGTGGATACTTGAGGATACTAAAGGAACCATGGCTTGTGGGCGTCGTGTGGGAAGGTGCGTCTGAAAACATCATCGAAGATCTTCTTCAGTAGTCTACCCCTGTTCATATTTGTTATATTTGCTATGATTTTAATAGAAGCGATAACCTGATGGCGACTTTTAGTTTATAAAATTGATTAACAGGTTCGGCATGACACAAATGTGGGCAATGACAGAACTAGAAATCATAAATATAAGTTAGTCGCTAATCCAATTCTGAGGAAACTCTTTACCCAGGGTATGTTTAGAATATGCAATTCGCGAGTATAGTGAATAGCTGACACCACTAACAATGCATTTAAGCGGAAGCTAGAGCAATACAGTTGGTGGACATAAATGGGCTTATGGTCATTGGAGTTTGATGAAGAAGGCTTGGAATAAATTCGTGTAGAACTTTTGAGGCATTGACATAGAGCTGTTGAGACGAGTGGCGTGCTTCTCTGCTGTAAATATTATATAAGACTGCCATGGAATACAATGTGCCATATGGAACCAACTAAATAGTCATGTCGTCTCCAATCGGACTAGACAAGGGTCCCCAATTTCCTTCGTTCCCATGTGAAGCCGATGATAAGTAATGCATCGTTGCAATTGATTTTACCGGGATTGAAGATTTCATGAATATGCGCAAGTCCTGATGCCAGAGTCTTGCTGTAATTACATCTTCTGCTCCTTCCATCTATTTCAATCATTTACAATACTGTTCAGGAACAGCGCACTACATGCAGTTAGTTGTAGTATTGAGACAACAGGAAGGATGGCCCTGGTGTAACTGCAACAATTTTGCTGCTCATACAACCCCGGATTCTCGGCTTGGTTTGTTTATTTTGAGCTCTGCGTACTCCACTCCGTTTTTCCGCTGTTTCTTTCTTGCCCCGTTCTGTGAATCGGGGAAATCCAAGTACGCATAAGTCAGTTTACTGTTGGTCTCGTGTTTGGTCTGTGGAAGCAACATTAACATTTCAGCGACGCCTGTTACTAAGATTAATTAGTTCAGTCTGTTACTGCACATTACTGAGATCAGAGCTGAGTTAGAGCGGCCCAGTTTGGAATGGACTGTTTCGGCTGTACCTTGGAATAGGCGGTGTTCTCTTCCTCACGTCGGGGTCTCCCAGTTTTCTTCTGCTGTCTGAAGTTGAGAGCAGGGGAATTCGGACGACCCGCCTCTCTTCTATCTATGGTCTGTGGTGAGAGTTTTGAGAAATATTAACTATATGTCATATTAGCAACATTAGATCGAGGACAACTAAAACAACAGGGAAGAAACACATTGGGTGAGTTTAATGACTGCAGATCAGACCTGAAAATGATATTGTCCCAGTGACAATATTCTTAAAAGGACATCGGAGGCAACTCAATCCCAATTGGCTTAATATTTCTGAATATTCAATCATAAGCCGTCTTATCAGGAGCTCGCCCTGACAGAATGGGCCAAAAACTCGCGCATGTGCTACGCAGGAGTTAATGCACAGCCGAGTTCTGAGTTTGATTATTTCAGCAGGTATCTTTTTTTCCACAGGGGCTACGAGGCCAGGAAAGGGGAGATATTCCTGTCAGTGAGCAGCCCCGGTCAATGCTCAGAAGTTACGCTGCACAGTTCATGGGTGGGGATAAAGGTGATCACAGAAACGAGCTGGCTTTGTCTCTTCGCGCGGTTGAATAATCGCCCAACCGACACTGACAAAATACAAACATCAACAAACGTGTCTGCGGGAACTGGAGGGTTGCCTGAGCTCGGGTATCATTGTTGCCCTGACGGGTCACTCACCATACTTCGCATTAAAGGGGGACTTTGAGGATTTCATGAACTGAGAATTGATGTGCCATCTGCACCATCTTTAGCAGGGACACTTTTGATTTTCCAGGAAAACCAATATATCTATGGTGTCAGTGTTCAGTACATTGAAATAACTGTCTATTTCTCAGTATAATAACCTGGAACCGACCTGTTCCTCGAGCTGGTCGGGCATGTCCTGAGTGAACGGTCTGCCTATCGGAGAAAGAAATTACACCAATGATCAATTTCATCCTTTGAGATGTGTTTGCCGAAAAAAATACTCAAGGTTCGATAAAAATGCCTGGACTGGTCATCAGTGGAAAAGTAACATCCGGTTGTAATGATGGATGAGATGGTGTCCATTTTATAACTGAGCACCGCGTGTCACAAGCAAAAGTAAACTCCCGCAAATGCTGAAAATGTGAAATAAAAATAGAAATCACTGTCAATACTCAACAGGCCAGACTTTATATGTGGAGAGAAGAAGATGATTTCTTTTCCAGGTCCGGATTCTGGCCGAAGTCCTGTTTTCACCTCCACAGATACTATCTGAATCCTTGAGTTCCTCCAGCATTTCCTATCTTTATATAGCCCATGCTAAATTTATATTCCTGCTTCAGTGCCATTTCTGTGCCAGGGTTACTGCTCGTCCCTGCACAGTCCAAAGTTAGCGGTATTTAACTTTCAGAATTGACAACATCGCCTTCCGTTATCTCCAAGAGCAAAAACACAGTTAAGTTTAATGATCGTAGCTGGTGAAATTATTCTGATGTGTCTTTCGAATTTGGACCTGGTCCTCATCACCTCACTGGGCAAAAAATGACAAACTCTCCCTGTGCAATAGACACTGCTCTCAAAATGGAGACCCAGTCTGCACCATCGTAGCTCTCCTCTATCTCAGCAGTGAACTATATCCAGACGTTAAAACCCAGTTGTGAATCAGGATCGTGCCATGTCTTACCATCAGGTCGATCCAATTTGCATCGCTTGAGGAGAAGTGCCAGTAACACCATCATCACTAAAAATATTAACCCGCCCATTGCAGAACCAGACGCCAGGCCATAGGGGAACGTACGGCCCAGCTTACCTAAAGGGGGCAGAGAAAGAGAGGTGTTAGCATTTTAAAGAGCAGATGATGCGAAATAATAAAGCACTGACCTATCAAAGTCATCCTCTCTCATGGAGTTACTAAGCAGCCTCTCACTTTTCATTTACCGTGAGGTCCTATTGTTGTAGTGTTAAACAACCAAGGGCAAAACAGATCAACGCACACACTATACATATGTTATAACATCAGCTCTTTATTCAGACTATACAGCATAGTTTACTCAAAGGTTATAGAACTTTGTTCACAGTGCGTATGACTGCGTTTGTGTCTCTCCGAGTCCCTAAATCACCCAAACGTACCAAAAATGTGTACTGTGCCAGGTACAGAAAATGCATTCATGGCGAATTACTCTAAGGATCCAAGAAATGAGTTCCAGTGGATAGAAATGTTCATTAAGGGACACTACTCACGCAGGGTCCCATCTGCATTTTGTTCTCAGTGATATTACATTGAGGGATCAGCTGCGTGTCTGGCCTTCGACACGAAATTAAGTTTCGGAGTGCAGTCGGAGGACTAGGTAAATCAAAAATATTTCCCCTTTGTTTCTAAGACGGAGAATGTTGAATGCAACAAGTATAACCAGTCACCCTAATGTGTCGTGAAAAACATCAATTAAAAGTCCCCGGGAAAGTTGCCTTTTAAGAAAAGTACTTGCTAGTGAAATGAAAGTGAGTGCGGATTGTTAAAGGCAAAACAGATTTGGCGAGTTTGTTGCAGAAATTTGTATGTTATCTGAGATGATCGACGGTTGATTTTGATAATGTGGATTTGCAAAAGGCTTCTGAAACGGTGTTATATATTCAACTTAATCGAAAAACTAAGACTAATTGGATTAAAGTGAGAGGGAAAAACAGACTAAGAGACGACAATCAGGGGTAAGTGATGAACGGTTGTATTTTCAGAGTGGGTTTGCATTCAGTTTTTCAACAGTCGGTAGGGAGATATTGCTCCTTTAGATACATATTGATGATGTGGACCTGCGTATATAGGGCATAATTTCATTGTTTTCAGGTGATCGAAAAAAGCAGAAATACGGCAAACAACGAAGATGCTAGTAGCAGAATTTAACGCAGAAAAATGTGTAATGGTGCATTTTGATAAGAACAATTGCGGGGGGTGGGTGTGGGGCGGGGGTGGGGGGGGGGTGGTGCGGTTGGATAAATTATGCAATTGGAATGAGTTGCTGCAAGAGAAAGCTCTGAAGATATACGGATACAAATATTTTATTGTGGGAGGGCAAGTTCGGTGTTGCATTTTCGTTATGCTTGGCTTTATTAAGAGAGGGATACAGTTCAGAAAAATTGTGTCCAGCATTTATAAAACAGCCGTTGGTTCTAGTCTGAAGTATTGTGTTAAAATCTGGACACCACACTTAAGGACGATATCAAAATCTTTCAGGGCGTGTGGAAGAGATTTGCTAGAATATTCCCAGCGTCGTGGTGTTTTCACAATGTCGAGCGACAGGAGAAGGTAGGGCCATTTTTCAACGTGTCGAGAAATTTAAGAGTAATTTGATAGGGGTGATTATTTTCCTGACCAGATTGATAGGGTAAATAAGAAAAGTTTCAGTGCGGTTACCCAAGAAAACAGGATTAGCACAACTTGCACAAAATCAGCGGCGGCACGGGAAGAGATATTTTACACAGTGTGTTGATGTGATCGGGATGCATTTACTGAAAGCACAAGAGAAACATATTCAATAACAACATTCAGCAGGGAATTGGTTATGGGAAAAATAATGAGTAGGCTAATTGCATAGCTCTACGAAGCGGCTTGCACTGATTCGCTGATCCAAATGACCTCCTTCCATGCAATATCTTCACCAGGTATCTATGATTTTCAGGAACATGGGCAGCTCCTTGTAAACATGTGCAGTGAATGTGCACTGAGTACAGTGACCTCCATCTTATTCCCGAGGCTAGTGACATTCTGGCAGAAAATAAATGGCTTGAGAGCTGAAGTAGTCCTCTGAGTACATGACAGGTGATTATTAAACTCTTTTATTGATTTATCCCTGTTTTAATCTCCATGCTATTGTTTTTTTGGCTAGCGCCTCGCGGCCGTCATCGTGACCCTTTAGATACTGCGCACAACTGTAACCACCTTTCTTTCCCTTTCAACATTATTTAATTTAGATCCCATCACTTGTCCCATCTCTTGTGCTTTCAGTAAATGCATCCCAATCACATCAACACACTCTGTAAAATATCTCCTCCCGTGCCGCCACTGATTTTGTGCAAATTGTGCTAATCCTGTTTTCTTGGGTAACCGCACTGAAATGTTTCTTATTTACCCTATCAATCTGGTCAGGAAAATAATCACCCCTATCAAATTACACTTATATTAAAATATTGATATCCATGTCAAACATAATCTACCAATAGTTGGTGCAACAGTTGGAGATGACCTTGGTTCAGGAGATCAAGATGTAGAACCGGTTTGAGTGGAGATAGAGGATAGTAGGGGAAAAAAGTAACGAGTGGGGGTGGGGTGGAGGGGAGGCCCCCTAATAGTCAGGACAATGTAGGACAAAGTATGCAAGGAAAACATATTGGGTGCGTATGATAAATGGACGGCCATTCTCATGGGTGACTTGAATCGATATATAAACTGGAAACAGCAGGTTGGTAGTAATGGCCCGATGAGAAGCGCATAGAATGCATTCGAGGCATTTTCTTAGAGCAGCATGTTTTGGAACCAACAAAAGAGCATATTATATTAGTCTCGTTATTGTGTAATGTGACAGGATTAATTAATGAACTCAGAGTAAAGTCACGCTTGGTAGCAGCGATCACAATATGATTGAATTTTACATCCAGTTTGAAAGGGAGAAGAGTGGGTTTGAGACTTGCATTTAAAGTTAAATGAAGGCAACTATTTGGGCATGAAAGCTGAGCTAGCTGAAGTGACTGGTGTACTAGGCTAGGGAACAGATCAATGGAGAAGCAGTGGTAGACATTTAAGGGGACATTTCAGAATACTCAGGTAAAGTATATTCATACTATAAGGAAAAACATCTAAGTGGAGGACCAAACCTCTGTGGCTAACTAAGGAAGTTAAGGAAAGCATCAACCTTAAGGGAAAAGCATACAAATGCACAAAGATGAATGGCAGACCAGGTGATTAGTCAGCATATAAAGAATAGCATAGAATGTCTAAAAGGTTAATCAGGAGAAATAAATTAGAATATGAAAGGAAGGTAGCCAGAAATGTAAAAACAGATAACAAGAGTTTCTACTGGTAATTAAAAGAGTAAAGTAAAGTGAGTGTTGGCCCTCTGGAGTGTCATTGGGGAGTTAATGATAGACAATTAGGAAAGGGCAGATGAAATGAACAATATTTTGCTACTGTCCTCACTATAGAGGATACAAGAACATTCCAGTAACAGCTATAAATGAGGAGGTGGAGGGAGAAACTTGGTGAAATTACAGTCACTAGGGAAGGAGTACTGAGCAAACTGATGGAGCTGCAGACTGACAAGTCTCCGGGTCCAGATGGACTTCATTCTAAGGTCTTAAATGAGGTGGCTGATGAGGTAGCCCATGTGTTGGTGTTATTTTTCCAAAATTCGCTACATTCAGAAAAGGTTCCATCAGTGGAAAATAACAAACGTAACCTATATTCAAGAAGGGTTGGTGGTGTGGTGGGGGGAGGGGGGCGGGGGGGGGGGGGGGGGGGGGGGCGGTGGGGAGGTGATGGGGTAGGATCGTGAGGCAGAAAACTGGAAACTATAGGCCAGTTAGTCTGATGCTTGTCGTGGGGAAGGTGTTACAATCGATCATTTAAAAGATTGTGGCTGGGCCCTTACAAATAAAAAACTCAAGATAATCAGGATGAGTCAGTCTGGTGTTGTAATGGCCTAATCATGTTAACCCAATTTATTGGAGTTCTCTGAAGGAATAACATGTGCTGTGGATAAAGGGCAACTTTTAGACGTGCTGTACTTGTATTTCCAGAAGGGATTTGATAAGGCACCAGATCAAACGTTATTGCAGAAAATAAAAGCTCTTAGTGCAGGCATGATTGGCTGGCTGGCAGAAAAGGAGACATTGCATAAATGGGTCTTTTTCTGATTGGCAGGATGAGACGAGTAGAGCCCCGCAGGGGTCTCTACTGGCCCTGAACCTTTTACAAGTTACACCAATACCGTGCAATAGGGGAGTGAAGGCATGGTAGCAAAATTGGCAGATGACACAAAGATAGGTAGGAAATAATGTTATGAGGAACGCCAAAGGAGGTTGCAGGTGGATATAGATAAGCTGTGTGAGTGGCAGAAATCTGGCAGATGGAGTTTAATGTGCGAAAACGTGAAGTCATTCACTTTGGCAGGAAGAATAAAAAGGCAGAGTATTACTTAAATGGAGGATGACTGCAGAATTCTGAAGTGCAGAGGGATCTAGGTATGCTCGTGCATGAGTCGCAAAATGTTAGTATGCAGGTACTGCAAGTAATCAATAAGGCTAATGGAATGCTTTCCTTTTTAAAAAAGGAATTAAACATAAAAGTAAGTATGTTATGCTTCAGTTATACAGGGCATTGGTGAGACCACACCTAGAATGTTGTGTGCAGTTTTGGCTCCTTATTTAAGGAAGAATGTAAATGCATTGGAGCCGGTTCAGAGGAGGTTTACTAGTTTGATGCCTAGAGTGAGCGGGTTATCTTTTGAGAAAAGTTCGGACAGATCAGGCTTGTTTCCACTGGAGTTTAGAGAGTGAGTGGACCTCACTGAAGTATATGAGATTCTGAATGGTCTCGATAGGGTGGGTGTGGAAAGGATATTTCCTCCTGTCGGTGAGTCGAGAAGTATGGGAACTGTTTTAAAATTAGGATTCGGCATTTTAAGACAGAGATGAAGGGAATTTTTTTTTCTGTCAGTGGGTTGTGCGACTTTGGCATTCTTTGCTTTCAAAGGCAGTGGAAGTGAAATCATTGAATATTTTTAAGGTGAAGGTAGGTAGATTTGTGTTAGGCAAGGGAATCAAGGGCTATCGTGGGTAGATGGGAATGTGGAATTCAAAACATAAACAGATCAGCCATGATCTTATTGAACGGCAGGCAGGCACAAGGGGCCAAATGGCCTACTTCTGCTCTATATTGTATCATCGTTATGTACCAATGTCAAGTCTGTTTTCCAATGGAATCAGGCTATAATCTATTTATTTTGTTCCTCAGCAGTTCTGGCCCAGTCACTGATATATACCAAGTGACTTGCGGATGATTCCTGCTCGAGCATTGCGAGAAAAGATGAAATTTAACCGCCCATACTGATCCTTACTGGAACCAACTAGTAATCACCCTCAAAAAGGAATTGGTATCATCAATAACCATTCCCTGGGTATGCGAATGAAACCAGTTACCTATCCCAAGCACGATCTGCCCTAGAATCTAACGCCAGTGTAAACTACATCATGACATATTGTCCTGGCAACTTGACAAACACTTATTGGCATCCCAAAGAACGCGCTAACATCCTTCACCTAATTCCTTCCAAAATGTTCTGTTGCCAATGAGGGGAGATTGAAAGCCCCTATCAGGCCCTTGATGGGAGGCGATGGTGTAGTGGTAATGTCATTGGGTTAGCAATTTGAATTCAAGGAAATAAAACTGGAATTATAAGTCCAATGATGACCATGAAACCATTGTTGATTGTTGTAAAAATCGTTCTGATTCACCAATTTCCTTTAGGGAAGGAAATCTACCTGATCTGTCCTACATGTCACTCCAGACCCACAGCAATGTAACTGACTCTTAACTGCCCTCTGAAATGGCCTAGCAAGCCACTCAGTTGTAAAAAACCGCCGCAAAGACACAGAAAAGGAATGAAACCAGACGGACCACCCAGCATTGACCTAGGCACCGGAAACCACAACACAATTGCAGACCGGTCCTCCTTACTAACATCTGTGGCTAATGCCAAAAGCGGAAGAGTGGTCTCACAGGCTAGTCATGCAACAGCCTGACAAAGTCGTCCTCACAGAATCATACCTCACAGATGATTTTCCAAACATCACCATCCCTGGGCATATCCTGTGCCACTAGCAGGACAGGCCCAGTAGAGGTGGTGGCACAGTGGTATACAGGCGGGAGGGAGTTGCCCAGGGAGTCCTCAACATCGACTCTGGACCCAATGAAGCCTCATGGGCAAGGAAATCTCCGGCTGATTACCACGTACTGCTCTCCCTCAGTTGTTAAATCCATGCTCCTTCATTTTGAACATCACTTGGAGGAAGAACTGAGGGAGGCAAGGGCACAGAATGTTCTCTGGATGGAGAAACTTCAATGTCCATCACCAAGAGTAGCTCAGTAGCACCACTGTTCACCGAGTTGGCCGTGTCCTAAAGGGCATAGCTGCTAGACTGGGTCCGCAGCAGGTGGTGAGGAAACCAACAAGGGGGAAAAAACATACCTGACCTCATCCTCGCCAAACTGCCTGCTGCAGATGCATCTGCCCATGACAGTATTAGTTGGAGTAACCACTGCACAGTCATTTTGGATATGAAGAACCGCCTTCACATTGTGGATACCCTCCATCGTGTTGTTTAGCACTACCACCGTGCTAAATGGGGCAGATTTCGAATATATCTAGCAGCTCATGGCTGGGCATCCTTGAGGCACTGTTGGTCATCAGTAGCAGAATAATCGTTCTCGAGAATGATCTGTAACCTCATGGCCCGGCATATCCCCCACTCTATCATTGTCATCATGCCATGGGATCTACCCTGGTTCAATGAAGATTGCAGGAGCAGCACCTGGCATACCTAAAAATGAGTCAACCTGGTGAAGCTATAAAGCAGGACTACTTGCGTGCCAAACAGCATAAGCAGCAAGTGATAGACAGAACTAAGCGATCCCATTGCCAATGGATGAGATCTAAGCTCTGCAGTCCTGCCAAATTCAGTGGTGAATGGTGGTGGACAATTAGAAAACTCACTGGAGGAGGAAGCTCCACAAATATCCCCATCCTCAATGATGGAGGAGCCGAGTACAGCAGTGCAAAAAATAAGGCTGAAGCATTTGCAACATTCTTCAGCCAGAAGCACTGAGTGGATGATGCCAGTGTCCCAGGTGGTCCCCAGTATCACAGGCGCCATTCTTCAGCCAATTTGATTCACTCTACATGATATCAAGAAACGGCTAAAAGAACGGATAATGCAAGGCTATGGGCACTAACAACATTCCGGCAATAGCACTGAAGACTTGTGCTACAGAACTTGCTGCACCCCTAGTCAAGCTGTCCCAGTGCAGCTACAACACAGGCATCTATCCGGCTAAGTGGAAAATTACCCAGGCATGTGCTGTACACAAAAAACAGGACAAATACAACCCGGCCAATTACTACCCCACCAGGCTACTCTCGATCATCAGCAAAGTAATGGAAGGGGTCATCAACACTGCCAAGTGGCACTTGCTTAGCAATAACCTGCTCACTCATGTCCAGTTTAAGTTCCACCAGGGCTACTCAGCCTCTGAACTCGTTACAGCCTTGTTTCAAACATGGACAAACGAGCTAATATCCCGAGACGAGGTGAGAGCGACTACCCTTGACATCAAGCCTGCACTTGGGTGAGTGTGGCATCAAGGAGCCCGAGCAAAATTGGAGCCAATGGAAATCAGGGGGAAAACTCTCCATTGGTTGGAGTCATACCGAGCACAATGGAAAATTGTTGTGGTTGATGGAGGTCAGTCATAGTAGCTCCAGGACATCACTGGAGGAATTCCTCAGGAGAATGTGCTATGCCCAACCATCTTCAGCTGCTTCATCAATGACCTTCCTTCTATCATAAGGTTAGAAGTGGGGGTGTTCGCTGATGATTGCACAATGGTCAGCACCATTGATGACTCTTCAGATGCTAAAGCAGTCCATGCCCAAATGCAGCAAGACCTGGACATTACCCATGCTTGGGCTGGCATGTGGCAAATAATATTCGTGCCACACAAGTGTCAGGCAATGATCAACTCCAACGGGAGAGAATCCAACGCCCCCCACCCCCTTGATGTTCATTGGCATTACCATCACTGAATCCCACACTATCAAGACCTTTACAGTTACCATTGACCAGAAACCGAACTGGATTAACCATATAAATATTGCTGTTACAAGAGCAGGTCAGAGGCTAGGAATCATGCGACAAGTAACACGCCTCCAGACTCCCCAAAGCCTGTCCACCATCTACAAGGCAAAAGTCAGGAGTGTGATAGAAAACTCCCCACTTGCCTGGATGAGTGCAGCTCAGACAACGCTGAAGAAGCTTGACACCGTCCAGGACAAAGCAGACCACTTCATTGGCACCAAATCCTCAAACGTTCACTCCCTCCACCACTGACGCACAGTAGCAGCAGTGTGTACCATCTACAAGGCTAACTACAAGAAATTTTCAAGGCTCCTCAGACAGCACCTTCCAAACCCAAGGTCACTAGCATCTAGAAGGACACGGGAGGCAAATAAATGAGAACATCACCACCTGGAAGCTCCCCTCCAAGTCACTCATCATCCTGACTTGGAAATATATTGCCGTTCCTTCACTGTTGCTTGGTTAAAACCCTGGAACACCCTCCCTATCAGAATTGTGAGTGTACCTACACCACAGGGCCTGCAGAGGTTCAAGAAGGCAGCTCACAACCACCTTCTGAAGGGCAGCTAAGGATGAGCAATAAATGCTGACCCAGCCAGCGACGCTCACACCCCGTGAATGAATAAAAATAAAATTAACAAGGGACAATTCACAAGAGTAATTGAGGATCCTTACCCGCATCCCGAACTGTGTAGCTGTCGTTGGCTGGGGCCCCGAGGGAGACATGAGAAATCTGACAGGTATAAACCGCCCAACTCTCCACAAGGTTGAGGGAGCTGGAAACTTGATATAATCCCTCCTCGTTCTCTCTTTTCGTTGTGTTTGCTCCCGACGTAATTTCGGCTTCATCTTTGTACCAACTGAGGTTAAACTCTCCTGGGAAGAAGCCAACTGTTGTGCAGAGGAGTGTGAGGGACGGAGAGGATAGGAGGATAATCTTCACAGGTGTTGGAGGCACTGTGAATGAGTTAAAGGGAATGAGTTAAAATTGTTATTCGTGCTCTACATTCGAAACACATATGACAGAATGGCTGCCTAGAAGGCAGAATATTTGAAAGCAAATGCAATGTGTTTTTAATCATGTCTTCAGCCAGCATGGCGAGGGAAGGCCTGGTATCTGTGATACTGAAATAAAATCATGAACCCACCAGTATGGTGTCTCAACCCTCACTGCAGGTGTTTCGCTACAGTTCAGATATTCAGAATACAATGTTAGACAGGACAAACAAATATCAATAAACCCGTCATCCCAACATTGTGCCTTTACGGAGATCCGTGCCTGATTCCTCAAGAATGAATTGAATTCCCGAGACTCATTTCAGGGCGAATATCCTGCTGACGCAATGCGAAATCTCATTGAGTGTCTCATCTATGACCGCTTTGGGCCTGAGTGTCGCTTAATCTGACTGCCTCAGTGCCCCTTGTGATCCTTTCCGGTTATGAAGTCCTCAGCAGATAAGCACGTTACAAGCCGCACTGCTAATGCTCTACCGCAGTCAGCCCGGTATCCTTTCCCCGCATTCTTTAATATTTGCCTGCAAGTATGAAATTAATTCACTCATGGCCCCTCCGTCTGATGTAATCTAATGGTCGTTGTGCTAATCTGTGTCTCGTTCCCATAATCTATACATCAGAATAATGTCTTTTAACATTTCCTTTCCGTTTCTGTAAATCACCGTCAATTTATGCGCCTTTATCCACTGTGGGAACGCGTTTCAATCCCTTCTACTGGGCCTGCCTTTAACTCGCTTTGATGCCCAGGCTACAGGCCTAATGTCAGCAAGTAATTGCATTTTGTACTGTCTCATATATATTACTATGGTACCCAAAATGTCATGACGTGGAGTCCAGTGCCTCTGTGAGGGTCATTATACCGCCAGGCTCATCCATTATCTCACAGGGGGCAATAGTTGTGAATTTAAACATGTGAAAGACCCAATCTCTCTATTTTCAGCATTGACAACTCTTTATGCAGGGGAGCAAATCCGTTCCCCTAATCTCACTTTAAAAGCATCGCATCCCCTCTCAGGTCACTGGGTTCAGGAGTTCAAGTTCTAGCGCGTTTACACTGTAACCGACATTCTGAGGTTTGAGAATCGAGTCAATGAAGCATGTCGAGGGGAATAATTACCTAGGCTCAATCACCGGCAACAAGCCTTCATTGAAAATTCCTCAAATCCGCAGGGAAATTGGACTATAAACACGTTATGACCCAAGATCCCCCAATCCCAGTGTTTATTCCTCACTTTCTTGGGATAATTGTTGACTTTCTTTCGCCATCACTCCAATCTCCATCTGATCAGTTTGGAACTAGGGGTAGTTATTGACTTTACCTCCATCCTGTGCTAACCACACTATTCCACTTCTCAATCTTAACAACCCTATTTACAACTTATATTATTTTTATTTACAGGAATGGACCTCCATGAAAAGACCGCAGCTCACATTCACATCGCCCTCATGTTGGTCTGTGAAAACTTGAAGCTCAGCGGCCGCTACCTGCTGTATCAGGAATATTTTACCTTGGTTCCAACGAATGTTATGCTTAAATTTTCCCAAATACCCTTACCCGGTTCTAGTATTACCTCCAACTGTACCCCGGTCAGCGACTCTTTCATTGTTAGATACGCTAAGCACAATGTTATCGTCACGCAGCCTGAACATGATTACAGGCCGGTGTTAGATTACTTTCTATCCATGGCCTTCTTCCAATGACATCTCCATGCGATCCGTTCCTTATTTGAAACATGTCTTGCTCCCTGGCACCGGGACCTATGGAGATTATTTCGGTTTCATCACCGCTGTCCTGCTGGAGTCTCAGATAGTGTTGATAAAGGAAACATTCCGCACACGGGTTACACAGTCTGAGGCTGAGAAATGTTTTATGGAAATATTCTCCATCCAAGTGGTTTAAAAAAAAACACTTCACAGCTGTTGATATCTAAAGTTTGTCGCATGTTTTAATTAATCTAAAATTGCAATCATCTCTATCACTGTAAATATATCCATCAACTGTAAATTATGATAAATCCAATTATAATCTCCTGTAAACGTTTGGAGAATATTCAATGCATGCGGCGTCCTCACTGCAAAATATATATATAGAGCTAAATGCAATTTGATTGCACTTAATACAAAATTTAATCTTACAAATGCAAAGGGCTATGGAAGTAAATAAATTATCATTGATAAACTAACTTCTCTGAGCATAAACTATATCTGCTGTCAGTAAAGGTGCTCATTGATTCATTAATTATGCAGCAAAATACTATTTAGAAAATATCCTGTTAACACTCTCCCTTGTGATCGCCTTTAACCGCCAGCCTCCCTGTGCCCCTTAATCTGTTTCTAATTCTTGCGCATATTTTTTGATAATTACTTCCAATCTCATTGTTGTACCCCAGCTTTTATTCAAAGGACAATAGCGGGACGTGGGGGGTGGGGGGTGGGTGGGGGGGGGGGGGGGGGGTGGTGGGGCGGGGGCTGGTGGGCTGTGTGTGGGGGGAACGATTCTTGAACGTCGCTGCATGCGGGGTGCTTCCGTGATAAGAAGATTGAATGAAGTGATTTCAAAAGGAATCTATTTGGAGACAAATTCACTTTGTCTTTATTCAATAAATGTTGACAAATGCATTAAATATACATAAATAAACATGGTTAAAGTGTTTGTAACCATTGTATATAAGTGTCAAAGTTACTGGGACAGCTTAGCGGCTGGACATTGTGCACCATTGACTCCCCAAAGTATCTCCGCATCTTGCCAGGCAGGATTCTGATGGCAAACTCTACACATGTTTGGGTGAGAGCAGTTGCAAGAATGCTTGACGTCAGTCAACTCACCACTTTAAACAACCATTGTCTTCATCATCTGCGTCTTGGTGTTGCAGTCTGTGCCATCCACAAAATGCATAACACCACTTTCCAAAGATTGTACTACATTTCATGTCAAGTCCGTGAGCTGCATCATCTAAAATGACAAGGGCGGCAGCCGCATGAGACGAACAGGGCTCCATCTTCCCATCAAGGCAGGCATCATGCTGACTTGGTCATATATCACCGTCCATCCCTTGTCACGGGATCAAGAACATGGAACTTTGAACACGATATCAAGGTATCATGACTTCAAAGCATCGACTGCAGCCGTTAAAGGAAAAAACACGGGGTTCACCTTCTCAAGCATAAATAGGGACAATACATGATTACTTGATTGTTGGCCGTGCCAACGCGGCTCTTATTCAGAAAATTAATTAATGCAAATAACGGGTATTAAAAATCTTCATGACAGATACCCCATAGGAGAGCAACGATGAGCTGAATGCTGACATTCTAGTTTGCACAGCCCGGTCAATGCTCTTTGTAAACAGACAGAATTCACTGCAAATGCGGGATAATCATAACATAAATCAGACCTGTGTGAAAATTCTTTCCAGTTCTTCGGTAACATATTCTCTGATACTCACCGTGTACAATAATCTCAGTCCCATCGCCACTGGACAGCTTTCCTGCCCCTTCTTTAACGCTGCAGTAATAGACTCCGGAGTCTTGGAAAGTCACATCCAGCAGGTGCAACTGGGAAGTTCCTTGTTTGGAAGACTTTATTATTTTCCGTTTGTCCGCTGCCGGATCCAAAGCCGTTCCTTGGCGGTCAGTCCACCAATAAATTTCCACCATTGCCTTGAGATCGAAAAGCGACGCAGAGCAATTCATGGACACATTTGTACCTTTCACCGGAGTCACATGGTCGGGGGTCTGAAACACTGAGAGCGCGTTCCCGTCAGTAACTGTCAGAAATAAACAGAAACAGGAATTATCAGAAGAGACAATGATTGGCAGGATTCAAGGGGAAATTATATGCATGAAATATACGGAAATAAAATGTAGACTGCAATAAATATTGGAGAGAATTGCCTTCTAAACTTATTCTCTTCCCTATTTATCAAGCAATCATAAAAATAGACACCTGTGTAAGTAACGCCCAGTGCTGAGAGGTAATTTAACACATGGAATAGGGGCATTGTGTGGCGCTGAAATCGGTCAGTCGTGGTGGAAGTCAGCGGGCAACACTGAAGGATATAAGAATCGAAAGATTTGAAGTTCACCAGGAGTAGGAAGTGTTATAATGTGGCGCAACACAAGATAGCCGAAGCGACATTAATATGTTGGTTTCCCTTTAACGTCAGAGGTGAGAACACAGTGACAGTTGAAACCACCCACAGCTCATTATTTGCCAAGAGAACATGGAACATTTTGAACCACGTGCGAGTTTCCGTATTGATGCAGCTCTTAACCACTTTAAAGTATGACTCAATGTTCACAAATACGTTCCTGCAGGCGCGGTGAATACTGTCTGGTTTTATCCCCTGAATCGTGAGGTCAGACTGCTGGGATTGCTTGTGGAAAAACGGCCGGACGATTGTAAGCATGGTGCGGTTTATAGTGTGTCCTTTGCTATTGGGACCCGAACTGAAAAAAATCCGCCAGACATTTAGCAGATATGGAGCGGTGAAATAGATAGACCTTTAGGAATCCAAAAAATTGAAATTATTGAATTCAATCTCAGTCCTAATTAACTTACACGGTTCTCAAAAGTTAGTCAGCGTTTGTTATTTCCTTTAAAAAACTAATTATAATTGATGTCCTGTGGATGACTAATTCTGACTGGCTAGTGCAGCAGCTGGTGATTCTATAGAACTGCTCGTGATTGCTAAATGTTGTTGATGATCGATGTTGCTCCTTGGAAGTAGATGTTGTTGTTGGTGACTGGGTGATTATGTGACTTGTGGTTGGGTGACTTTCTTGGTGTCTGTCTGATTCTGCTGGGTGACTGGTTGCTGCTGCTTCTGTCCAGTGGAATAGAGCTATTTGTGACTGAGAAGTTGCTGGTGAACCGGGTTTTCAGCTGTGGTGAAGTGATGGAGCTAGTGAATAGGTAATTGGTCTGCCGACTGCTTGTTGCTGCTGGTGACCGAGCACATTTTCTGGTAACAGTGCGAATGACAGGGTAAAGCCGTTCGTTATGACTGCTTGATGTACTGCTGACCCTAAGTTAGTGCTTCAAGCTAGAGGCTGATGGAGATGGGAAGTGTTGCTGGTGATGCTGCTGGGTCATTTTACTGAGGGTACTAGCAATTCTGCTTCATGCTGGCAATTAATTCTCGTTGTTGGTGATTGTCTAATAATGATGTTGTCGACTGGTTGATGCTGCTGAGTGCGGGGAAATGCTGGTTATTGACGATAGCTGATGGTGATTGAACTATGTCAGTGCTATTGAATGGTTGAACACGATGGTTATGGGTGAAATAAGCGACAGAGTGATTCTCCAATGATTGTCCTACTCCTGGTGATTGGGCGATGGTGTTTCGGACGATTAGCTAATGAGCTAATTGTGACTAATTGTTACAGTGACTGGGTGATACTGTAGCTGGTGATTGAGACATGAAACTGATGATGGCTGCTAATAATATTCCTCGTTGCTGAGTGATGCCATTGCCGATGGCTGTTTAAAACTCTTGCTTGTGCCTGAGTGCTGCTATTGCTGGTGACTCGGTGAATCCGTTGCTGGAGACTGGCTGATGTCATTGCAGGTGCCTGGGTGATGTTATTGTTCGTGTACGATTAATGCCGCTGCTGCTGATTGGGTAATGCTATTGTTGAGGACTGAGTGATTGCGCTGCTTGTTACAGGCAGATGGTGTTCATTATGTCTGTGTGAATATTCTGATTATTGTGTCTTGATGCTGCCAGCTGTTGGTGCTGTTCCTGATGTCTGGATGATGTTGCTACTGTCCCTTTGAGTATTTCTCCATGGGTGTGTTTATGCGTTAAGTATATGTTATGTTTGAGTTCACTCGGCGACTTTCCCTTTAGTGAGTATTCTGTTCTGTTCCAGTGCTTTGGCAGGTACGTTTTTCAGATGGTATGCATGTATGTGAAGATATATGTGCAGTTGCATGTTATATGCATTAATGTGGCAGCAATTCTTGAGCGTATGAGCAGTTGTATTTGTGTTATAAAGTTATCATCATCTACTTGGCATAGCTTCCCGAAACTTTCTTTAAATCTTTTCTAAATATTGAAAACGCAGTAGAGGTAAAAGAGAGTTGTGTGTACAGGCGCATGGATCAATTCAAAAGATAAACTGGAGATGAACCTGTAAGGTGGTGATAAGGTATATAAGGGAATCCTTTAGCGAAATGAGTGGGAAAATATGGAAGGAGCATCAGGTGGGAAAGTTTTAGTTTCTCTTGGTAGGAAGAACAGCAAAACAAAATTTCGAATGTTTTGATGAGGGAGAGACCTGAGCACCAACTTTCCATCAGAGTAATTTCAGCAGATTTCATCGTGGCCCATATTTCTTGTTCAAACATAACTCTGTAGAAAAGTTAAGGTTGTGGCATGAACACAGGAAAATTATCTGCTGTTGTATGAAGACCGTCAGAAGAGTCTGGTAACAAGAATTAGTCAAACATCATACTGAGATGATCATACTCAACGAATCATGCCAAGCAGCCAATGTCCCAGGCATCTCCATCACCAAACCTGGGTAATCACCGCCCCATTGGTAGGACAGATCGACCACTGGTGGCGGCACAGTTATACGCTCATTTGAATGTTGACAGGAAAGCCCTCAACATCTTCAATGGAGCCCATGAAATGAAATTGTGTGAGATCACAATTAGGCAATGAATATTTCCTGCTTATTGCCCCCAACCACTGTCCCTTAACAGACGATTCAGTACTCCTCCATATTGAACACTAAGTGGAAGAAGCACTGAGGGCAGATAATGTATTTCAAATGGCGGTCCTCAGTGCCCAGCATCAAGATTCATTCACTTTCACTAATACTGACCAAACGGGCCAAGTTCTGCAAGGTCCTGTGATAGGTGGTGAGAAAACTAACAAGAGGGAAACAATGTACTTTATCTCTCCCTCACAAAATCTCCTGTCCTCGATGCATCTATCCAAGGCAGTAATGGTTAGAGCGACAATTACACAATCTTCTTCAGGCTGAAAATATATTCCATCATGTTGTGCAGCACTATTACCTTGCTAAATAGGATGGCCTCAGGACAGATCACGGAGCTGATAACTGGGACTCCTTGCAGCAATGTGGACCTTCAGTGAATTATATTGAACCACTATCTGTAACATCATGGTCCAGTATCTCTCACATTCTAAAACAGCCAGCAGGCTAGGGGATCAAACCTGGTTCAACGAGGAGCGCTAGAGTGCAAACCAGCAGCAGAATCAAGCACATGCAAAATGAGGCAACATCCGAGTAAAGCTACAGCAAAGGACCACATGCTTGCCAAAGAGTGGAAGCAAGATGCAATCAACAGATGTAAGTGATCCATAAACTAATGGTTGAGACCAAAGCTCTGTACTCCTGCCACATTCCTACGAGAATGATTGTGAACTGTTAAACAACTAACCCCGAACAGCAGGCCCCAATGATACCCCACCCTGAATGATGGGCGAGCGCAATACATTCTTATCAATACACTGCAGCTGTAGCGTTTACAACCATATTCAGATTGAAAATCTGATTGGATGATGTACCTAGGCCTCCTCCTAAGATCCATGCATCATTGATCTCATTCTTCAACATTTTCAATGCACTCCATGCGATATCAGGAAAAGGCTAAAGGGACTGAATTTTGCAAAGAATGTAAACCCCAACAACATTATCGATGTAGAGCAAAAACGTGTGTTCCAAGCTACCTCTGTCTGAGTCAAGCTGTTCTAGTACAGATACCATATAAGCATCCAAAAATGTGGAGATTTGCCCAGGTAGTTCCATCAACATCAATTTTACCACAGCTTCTTGATCCCATAGCCCATCAAATGCTGACTCCAAGGGCGCACTCTAGTAACTCTCCTCATGTGCTCTGCTCTTTGTTCCATGGTTGACCGAGATTGTAATGAGGGGAGGAGTCCTGTGTCCCTGGTAAGTCTCAAACTGAACACCACTTTGCCATCTACTGCTGTGTAAGTGTCACTTGATTGCACTGTGGACGGCACATTTCATTACTCTGCTTGTGACAATGAGCAGACTGATAGGCTAGTGATTGGCTGGATTAGATTCGTCCTGCTTTTTATGCAGAATATTCACAAACAACTGTTATTTGAAAATACAACATAAATAAGGCATTGGAGAAGGGAAGGCTGTGATCGGAATTTGTAGAACTTAATCTTGAGCCCAGGTAGCTGTAAAGCGCCTGTAAAGTGATGTGCTGTTCCTCAAGCACATCATTAGAACAGCGTCGGAGGCCGAGGACAGAGAGGTCAGAGGAGGGAATGGAGTGCATAAGTAAATTGACAACCATCATGGTTCTTGGGGTCCTGATGGGGGGGATGAACAAAAGTATCCTCTAATGTGTGATCACAAAATCTGTGTTTAGTCTCCCGAATGTTGATGAAGCAGCATCTGGAACAGTGAATGGATGCATACTAAACTAGGAAAATACAATAAAATCTCTTTTACTGAGGAGGGAGTGCTGGGTTCTCCGATATTGAGAAGGGATGCGGTACAAAGGCCTGTGTTGAATTTCGTTTGTTTGAAAGTGATGGTGCGTTAGGAAATGGAGGGCATGTTGGCGATGGTTGAGCAGTTAGTGATGATTCCGCTTTCACATTTATATGCCCCGTAGACACATTGTTTCTTCATTTGTATCACCACCATCTCCTTTTGCCTTGCACCATAGTCCAGTTTGTCCATGAATCTTCCTTTCCTTGCAGCCTATCGCAGAGCTTCCCCTTTTCTCTTTGTCCCTTACACACTGGCCCTGCCATTTAAAACCTCTTACAATTCAACTTATTTTCTGATTCTGGTTATGGTTCATCGAACTAAATCGTAAACACTGATTCTCTCCCAACAGTTGGTATTATGTTTGCTGCGTATTTCTAACATGTCCTGTTCTGTTCACATCAGTAGTTTTCTTTAAATTCCATTATAATATATTCATTCAAGGGATGTGGGCATCGCTGTCTAGGTCAGCATTTATTGCCCACCCCTAATTGCCCTTGAGAAGGTGAAGGTGAGCTGCCTTCTTGAACCACTGCAGTGCAATCACTTGGATTCAATGTCCCATCTGTCGTTGTGGGATTTGCACTCACATCTATAGCTCATGTTTTGAGACTTCTAGGTTTTCAATTTCAGCATTATAGCCAGTCCGCTTCAGAACCATTAATTTTCTGATTGCTTGATCATTACCGACATAGACTGCATTCAGAAGCCTCTTTGGACTCTGATTTATTGACGACAAGGGCCTAAAATAAATACCAACGTTCAAAGCTTCCAAATTAAAATAAGCTGCCAGGAAAGAGATCTAAATAATAGACTGAATTAATAGAATAATTAATAAATCGCATGTTTTATTGCTTGCTAAGAATAAAGTAACAGGAATGAGTATTGCAGAGAAATTATACCTACTGTACGACAATGAACACAACATTCAGAAGAAAACGGAACGAATATACAAACGAGGAGTAGGGGTAAGCCATTTGGCCGTTCTAGCCTTCTTCGCCACTTAATAAGATCATGGTTGATCTGATAGTCACCTGAAGTCTGCTTCCTGCCTACCGCAATCATCTATTATCCCTTGCTTACCAAGAATCTATCCGCATCTGTCTTAAAAAAAGATCAAGCTTCCACCACCTTTTCAGGAAGAGAGTTCCAAAGACTCACGACTCTGGGAGAAAAAAAAAACGTTTCACCTCATCTCCATTTTAAATTGGTGACCCGTTATTTTGAGAGTGACCCCTGGTTCTAGATTATATCACAATAGGAAACATCCTCTCCACATCCATCCTCTCAAGAGCCCTCAGGATCTTAGACATTTCAATCAAGTCGCCTCTTCCTTTTCCAAACTCCAGCGGATGCATTTCCCCGTAAGGCAACCCGCCCATTATTATGGTAAAACTCTGAGCTGCTTCCAAAACGGTTACATCCTTTCTTAAATAAGGTGACCAATGCTGTGCACTGTATTCCAAATGTGGTCTCACCTGTGCTCTGTTTAACTGAAGCAGAACATTCTACTTTTGTATTCAAATCTTCTCGCATTATATAACATTTTATTAGCTTCCCTCATTGCTTGCTGTACCTGCATCCTAGACTTTTGTGATTCATGCACTAGGACACTCACATCCCTCTGCATCTCAGAGCTCTGCAATCTCTCACCATTTGGATAATATGCTTCTCTTTTATCCTTCCTGACAAAATTGACAATTCCACATGTTCTCACATTATAGTCGAATGGTCAGATCTCTGCCCACTCACTTAACCATTCCCTATCTTTTTGTAGCCTCCTTATGTCTTGTTCACAACTTACCTTCCTACCTATCTTTGTATCATCAGCAAATTTGGAAACCATCCCATCCATCCCTTCATCCAAGTCATTAATATAAATTGTAAACAGTTGAGGTGCTAGCAATGATCCCTGTGACAAATATCTTACCAACCTGATAAAGGCTCAGTTATACCTACTCTGATTCCTGTTAGCTAGCCGATGATCTACTGTCCATGTCAATGTGTTAACCGCATGCCATGAGCTTTTATTTTCTGCAAATAACCTTTGATCAGTAAGAGGCGCAAGATCAGTGATGAAAGAATTTGGTCTATGTGAGACAGAGAGCAGGTGAATATATTTGGGAGTTTGGTTTAAAGTGGGAATTCAACTAATAAATCTTTTTCAATTTCAATTTTCGATTAAGAGTCCGTTTCTGACCTAAATCTAACAACACTGAATTAACAGTCTTTAAGATAAGTAGCCGAGTTAAATGGGCACCTGTCTTAGTGGCAGTTAACTCTCAATCACCTGAATCACCTTTGCCAGAATATGGCCTAAGGTAGGTGTTGATAGCTGGAGCAGGAAGCAAGGCTAGAGAGTGACTTATCACAAATTAATTTAAGAAGGGAACTTGAAAAGCGCATGATTAGCAAGAGGCGCATGATCAGCAACTGGGGACTTTGGCCAGAGTGGGACAGAAACTGAATGAGTGCAATTGGGATATTGGTTCAAAGTGGGGATTCGGTGCATACGGGGAAAGAGATACTGTAAGTCAGGTTTATAGCAAGAAGTACGACTTACAATAGTGCTTGGAGTTGGGTAATTAAGGGCGTTAGGGAAGGAAGGGTACGAGGTGTTCTTTTTCTTTCTGCTTTCGATCTTTCTCTGTTTTCAGGGAGTAGCTGTACTCTGCTACAAGAGAAGAAACTGGTAATGTGGTGAGCATCTGGTAAGTGCTGAAGTCTATTCTATTGCCAAATTTCAAAGTAATTTGGCAACTGCTGGTAAGGTTAATACAATATCTAAAAACAAAATCAGAATATTTAATTAAATAAAGTAATCACATAGTTATTAAAACAGGTTAAGGAAGTCAGAACGGGTGATGTCTCGCAGCTGCAACATATGGGTTTCCTGGTTGCCCATTTAATACGGTGCAAACATGTCTGCAGTCAGTATTTAAAGTTTGACCAGTTTCAGCTCTGGGTTTATGAACTAGAGGTTGAATTACAGGCACTGGGGCACATCAGGGAGGGCGAAACTTATCTGGATTGTTTGTAACATGAGGCAGTAACACCTCTTAAGACAGCGGCTTCTGAATTGGGCAGTGGTAGGGGACAGGAGAGTATGACTGAGAATGAGGCAGGTAAAGGGACTCAGAGGGTAGGAGCAGAAGTGTCTGAGCCTTTGTAATGGTCCAACAGGTTTGGGATTTTTGCATATTGTTTGGATGAGAGTTGGGACAGCAGGGTGGATGTTCTAACCGACCATGGAACTGAGGTGCAGGAAGCCATTCAAATGGGGGAGCAAAAAAACAATGTAGTGGTAGTAGAGGACAGCAGAGGGATTAACACCGTTCTCTGCAGCAAAGGGCATAATTCCAGAAGGCTGTGTTGACTGCCCGGTGCCATGGTTCGATACATATACTTGGGGCTGGAGAAGAACTTGCAATGGGAGTGGAAGATCCAGTCGTCGTGGTCCATGTAGGTACCAAGGACATAGGCAAGACAAAGAAGGAGCACCTGCACTGTCAGTATGAGGACGTAGGCACAAAATTAGGAAGCAGAACTGGCAAACTCATAATCTCTGTATTATTACATCAACGGCGTGCAAATTGTCACAGCACAAATGAGATTGGGGAGCTGCATGCGTGGCTTAAAGACTGGTGTGTTCGAAGTGGGCTCTGGTTCCTGGGGCCCTGGTACCAGTATTGGGGCACGGGGGGTCTGTACCATCGGGACGGTCTACACTCAAACAATGCTGTGACAATTGTTCTTGTAAGCCACATAACGTGGAGGTAGGAGGGTTTTAAACTAAAAAGTGCAGGCAAGCGATCATTTTTGAAAAGTTGTAGTAAATCAAAAAGGAGAGACAACGCATTAGATAATGGTACCATTATGGGAAATGACAAGCAGACCAAGCAATCAAGGGAGAGAGCGTTCAAATCTAACCGTAAATTAACAGATGAAACTAGAGTTTATAAAAATGATAACAATGATAAAACTAAAAGCTCTGCATCTGAATGGAAGTAGCAATGAAAACAGAACAGACGAACTGAGAGTGCATGTAGAAATAAATAATCATGATTTCATAGCCACTATGGATACATGGCTGCAGGAGGACATATATCGGGACCTGAATATTGACGGCTCCATGATGTTTAGGGAGGACAGGACGCGAAAAGAAAGGTGAAGGGGTGGCTCAGTTAGTTAATGGTGGCATTCGAAGATAGAGACGGATGGTCAGGAAACCAGGATGTGGAAACGGTTTGGGTAGAAATGCGAAATGGCAAAGGGAAAAATCCACTTGTTGGAGTTTTTTACAAGCTCACAATCAGTAACCACATTGTAGGGTTGACCATAAAGGTAGAAATAATTGGAGCTAATTAGAAAAGCACGGTGATGACCGTGGGAGAGATTAACTTGCATACAGTCTGGAAAAGTCAGACGGGCAAAAGTAGCCAAGTTGAGAAGTACGTTGAATGTTTTTGGGGTAGTTTGTTAGAACAACATGTTCTGGAGCCAACCAGAGAGCAGGCTATTCTAGATCTATGCTGGTATGAGGTGGGAGAAATTAATGATCTCATAGTTAAGGTGCTCCTGTTTGGCAGCGACTATAATATGTTTGAATTTTACATTCAATTTAATGGAGAGAGGAGTGGGTATGAGACTAAGTTTTTAAACCTTAAATAAGGACAATTGCGAGGCCATAAAGCTGAGCTGCTTCAAGTGAATTGGAAATTTACATTAAGTATCTGCCAATAAAGATGTGGTGGCTAATATTTAATGGGTTATTTCTGAATGCACAGAATAAATACCTTCCAACGAGTAGGAAAGATTCCAAGGGACGGACACACCATCCGTGGTTAACTAGAAAGGTTCAAGTTAGTATCAAGCTTCAAAGAAAAACATATAATTGTGCAAAGAAAGGTGGCAGGTCAGAAGATTGGACAGAATACAAAGAACAGCAAATAATAACTAAAATACTAATGATACGAGGTCGGGGGCTGGGGTGTGGAGGTGGGGGGGGGGGGGGTGGGGGGGGGCGGCGTGGGGGTCGGAAAGGGGGTGGGGGAAGGAGTTGTTTAGAGTGTTAGAGAAAACTAGCCAGAAATATTGGAAGATATAGTAATAGCTTTTATGAATATTTTACAAAGAATCGAGTTATCGAAGTGAGCGTTGGTCCGAAAGAAAGCGTATCTGCAGAATTGATAATGGGAAACAAGGAGATGGCGGACGAATTGAATAGGTAGTTTGCATCAGTTTTCACTATAGGGGATACAACTGACAACGCAGAAGCCGCTATAAACCAGGAAATGGAAGTGCATAAGGAAGTCAGGAAAAGTACAGCCACAAGAGAGTGGTACTGAGTAAATTGTTGGAGCTGCGGCTGACAGGAGCCAGGTCCTCATGGACTTCATCCCAGGGTCTTAAAAGAAGTGGCTAGTCCAATAGTTGATGCACTGGTTTAAATTTTCCAAAATCCCTCCGTTTGGGCAACGCCCCAATAGATTGGAAGATTGCAAATGTATTTCTATTATGCAAAAATGGAGGGGGACAGCAAGCAGGAATCTACAGGCCAATTAATTTAACATCTGTCTTAGGGAACATGTTACAAGCTATTATTAAATAAGTTATAGCAGGGCACTCGAGTCAGCTGAAGATCATCAGGCGGAGTTAACGTGCTTTTGTGAAAGGACAATGGTGTTCATGAAACCTATTGGAGTCCTTTGAGGAAGCAACATGTGCTTTAGATCAAAGGGAAGCAGAGGATGTTCTGTATTTAGAATTCCAGAAGGTATTTGATGAAGTGCCACTGCAAAGGTTATTCCGGAAAATAAAATCTATGGTACAGTGGGTAGCACATTGGCATGGATAGAAGATTGGCTAGCTAACAGAAAATAGAGAGTAGGCATACATGGGTCTTTTTCAGTTTGGCAAGATGTCTCGAGTGGTGAGCTTCATGGATCAGCGCTTAAACCTCAACTGTTCACAATTAATGTATGAGACTTAGATGAATGAATGGTTGCGAAATTCGCTGATGACACAAAGTTATGTAGCAAAGTAAGTTGTGAAGAGGGAACAAAGAGGCTACAAAAAGACATTGAAAGGTTAGGCGAGTGAGCAAGGATCTGGCAGATGAAGTATAATGTGGGGAAATGTGAAATTGTCCATTTTGGCTGAAAGAATAAAAGAGAAACATATTATCTAAATGGTGAGAGATAGCAGAGCTCTGAGGTGCAGAGGGATCTTGCTGTCCTAGAGCATGAATTTCAGAAGTCTAGTATGCAAGTAAAGCAAGTAATTAGGAACGCTAATAGAATGTTATCGTTTATTTTGAGGGGAATTGAATACAAAAGCAGGAAACATATGTTTCAGTTGGTACGAGCACTAGTGAGACTAGATTTGGGGTACAGTTCAGAATTTTGGTCACCTTATTTAAGGAAGGATGCAAATGCATTGGAAGCAGCTCAGAGAAGGTTTACCAGACTTAAACCTGGAATGGGTGGGTTGTCTTAGGAAGAAAGTTTCGACAGACTAGGTTTGCTTCCGCAGGAGTTTAGAAGAGTAGGAGGCGACTTGATTGAAACATATATAGCCCTGAGAGATTTTGTCAAGGTGGATGTGGAGAGGATGTTTCCTCTTGTGCAAGAATCTAGAACTACGTGTCATTCTTTAAAAATAAGGGGTCACTCACTTAAAACAGGAATGAGGCGTTTTTTTCACTCAGGGGTTCATGAGCCTTAGGAACTCCTTTCCTGAAAATGTGGTGGAACCAGTGTCTTTCGATAGTTGTAATGCAAAGGTGGATAGAGTCTTGGGCAAGCAAGGGGGGCGATAGCTTATCGAGGGTAGGTGCGATGCAGATTTCAGGTGACTATTAGATCAGCCATGATCTTGTTCAATGGCAAAGTAGTTTCGAAGGGCCGACTAGCCTACTCCTGCTCCTTGATAGTATGTTCGTATGATGTGCCACTTTAGCAAATCCTTTCAGTAAATCAAAATACATTACTTCCTCCGATTCCCCTTTATCCACAGATCATGCACAGGTCCCTTCCTCAAGGGACCCCAGTAAGTTGCTCATACACGATTTCTTTTTCACAAAACCCACGTTGACTCTGCTTGATGGTCTTGAGTTGATCCGAGTGCTCTGCTATTACTTTTTCATTAATAGCTTGTAACATTTTCCTGATGGCAGATGTTAAGTAATAGGCCGGTAGTGCCGGGATTTCTGTCTCCCTCCCTTTTTTCAATAATGGAATGACATTTTCCATCTACCGATCTAACGCGATCTTGCCCGCATCCTGGGCGTTTCAGAAATAATAATCCAAAGCAGTGAACTAGATGCAGAAGCTGTCGCTAAAGGATGAGAATATTTAGAAGTGGACTGGCAACACAATATTGCCTTTGTACTCCTTAAAACCTCTTAAAATGCAACTATTTTTCCTCTAGTTCTGATGATAGCTCATCGAACTAAAGCATTAACTCTGTTACTCTCGTCATCGGTGCTACCAAGCCGGCTGCATATTTCGTTTTTTTTTGTTCTGTCCATATAACTAGCTTTCGTTAAATTCGAAATGTATTAATTAAATTAAAATTCCTCACCTGCCCTGAGGGGTTTTGAACTCACCTCTCTAGATTATTGTCCCAGGCCTCTACGACCTCAAGTTCAGCATTCTTGCCATTATGCTACTGCTCCATTAACTTGCTGATTGTCAGATAATACATATTTTTATTGAAATATATCGATCATGATGTCCTTCACGGACAGATACAGCTCGCCCCGAGCTGGGCTCAGTGATCTCCAGCCCGTGGTTGTGATCACTCTCCACTAGCTTGAGGTTGAAACAGGGCCTGTGATGGGTGGGGTGAGGGGTGGGGTTGGGTGGGGTGGGGATGGGGGGGGGGGGGGCAGTTGGGGGATAGGCGGTGCTTGCACTAATTAATGCTAATATATGAGTAGCAGAATAAACGGGATATAACTAACAGGAGGTGAGAAACCAAATCCACATGGAGTGGCATACAGTATAGGTAAAGATCAATTAGACTAATGGGGTTCATGATACAAAGTACCTCATTGGGAAAAGGGTATGGAGGAAGCAATATGTGACCAAACATATGGAATGACAGAGGGCAAAGGAGATTAATCAATTTTACTGCCCTCAAATAACCACAATGTAAACTTAGCAGTACTGATAAAACTGATGGGGCTTTTAAAATGTGTGGGGGATTTCTTTCTTACACAGTATTTAAAAATCCCAACAAATGACTGGCATCGCAGGATACGGTAATAGGAAATGACCTAAACAAGGTAAGATAAATAAACATAGGGGGGCATCTGGGCAATAGTGATAGCAACATATTCGTATATAACAACATTTTAAGAACACAAGACGAAAACCAAAGTAATAAATCAGAAAAGCGACATTTTGTGAATGATAATCGAAACACGGAAAAAAGCTAGGAAAAATGATGACACATAAACAAAGCAGAAGCGGGAATCATTTGAAATGGTGATCCATAGGCTACAGGATAAATATATCCAATAAAGATAAAGAGCACAATAACGAGTAGCACATGCCATTGATAAATAAGGGAATCTATAGAAGATTGCAACTAACAAAGGTATTGATGAAAAAGAGAATGTTAAAGGTTTAATCAAAAAGCCAAATGAGCAGTTTGGAAATCAACAAAGGAAGTTCTAAATTAAAGTTTGAAGATCCAATGACAATGAATAGTGATGAATTATACAGTCAAATATATGGCAAAGAAAAAAATGTGATAGAGATAGAACATCACATTATGAACTCAAAAGAAGTGGCAGCGAAATTGCAGTAATAATTTTTGTTCAAAACATTTCATTTATCATAATGAATAACTTGAACATCTCACAAATTCAATATTGGTGTACTGTTTCGCGAGAGGTTATTCGGCAGTAATTATAAGGTTAATATCCAGTTAACATGCCAGTTACTCCTCATTCAACAATGTGCAGCTGTTTACAGCGAGACTCATAGCGTAAAGGGGCACGTTGCCTGCAGTTTCAGAGACACACGCCTTGGTGGAACCTAGATATGAATCAGACTCAGGTTCACAATCTGGTGCTCCATGCATGGACACATGACTGCAGCAGGAAGAGGCAGGTTCAGCTGAGCTCCCCAGCCTTCAGAGGACTGCTGGGGTAGAGGCATCTGTGAGGTGCAAGTAAGGTGATGAAGCCCTGCATTTATTGTTGAGTCTATTAATATATCACTACTTTGAGAACACTTCCAAAAATATTTTATTTGCAGGAAAGTCAATTGCCTCATCATCAGGCTGCGAAAGCGCTACATAAGTGTAACCTTTATTTTACATTTGATAGGTAGGGATGGATAGTTTTGCATAGATTCCAAGGAATGGTAAATCTTAAGTAAAATATCATCGAATATCGCCTTGAGTAGTCTACTTCTGTTGCTATTTCTTATGATTTTAATGCGAAGGGATAATTTGAAAAATGGTTTTGACTTTATAAAATGGATTAGCAGGATAGTTGTGACAAATATATTTACACATGTGTGAGATAGTAGAACTGTAACATTACAAATAAAAGATAGTGGCTAACCGAATTGTGAGGGACCTCTTTAGCCAGGGCACCTTTAGGATGTGGACTTCGCGACCCCATGAGCAGTTGACACCACTGACATAGACGTATTTAAGTGGAAGCTAGAAACATGCTAAAGGTAAAAAGAAACGGAACGATGGTCATTGGAGCTTGACAAAAAAGTTTGGAGAAGAATCGTGAAGAGCATAAACACTGACCTAGACATTTTGAGACGAGTGGCGTGTTTCTCCGCTGTAAGTAGTATGCAAGACTGTTATTTAACGCTATATGACAAATTGATGCAACTAAATAGTCATATAGCATCCCATCAGACTAGACACTGGTCTTCAATTTCCTTCGTTCCCATTTGAAGCCTATGATAAGTAACGCATTGTTCTCGTTGATTTTACAGGGAATGCATATTTCAAGAATAGACGCAGGTCATAATGCCAGAGTCTTTCTGCCTTAAATCTCCTGCTCCTTCCTCCTGTTCCAATTGTTTTGACGTAGCAGGCTATGCGTGCCAGGCGGATCAAATTCACGAGGGAAACTTGATCACGTGGTCACAACTATTTTGTAATTTGTATTTTACTTCGGGATGCGTGTCCTGAATTCGGAGAAAATAAGGCCATCACGAATTCAGAATTTTTTAGAAAACTAAATTAAACATTTATTTATAAAATGCCATATTTCAAGCACGTGTATAGGTCTACAAATTACTACTATATTAACTGATAAAACTCCTAATTAATCTGGCTTCCAATTACAACCCCGTTAAGGCAACAGTAAAAATAAATAGATTTAAACAGACGCAGGAAAAGCAACACAATATCATGGATAGCATAATTCAAACTTAATTTTCTCAGCTTCGGTTCCTGCAGACAGCTGCTTGATGCACAGAGGCTGGAGGCTGTTCACACTTGTGTTAGGGCTTAGAAATCCTTGCTTCTGGCACACAGCCTCATCTTCTTTATTCATGTTTCTCCTTTCTTAATGCAAATTCCATTGTTCCGATATATGTTTGGATGTTCACCTCTCTCATAATATAAATCTTTTCAAAATACTAATTTTATCACCAGCATTTGGGAAAAAAAATAAACGGACTGTTTGTCTTAGCTTCTGCTGGCCAGCCGAAACATCTTATCATCTCTTTGAAACTTAATTTAACCTAATTTACCGAAACATGCAAATTTCCTTACACCTCATATTCTAAAATTTAACCAATGTTTATGTATTTAGTATTTCTAACTTAGCTTCTTCTTGATTACTCTGAACCCCCAGACCAGCTGCTGAAATTCAATTGAATACCAGATACACACATACATACATTATCCAAACGCCACTATTAACCCACTTTTACAATAACTCATATCAATGTTACGCGAATTATTATATTTTCATGACACAATCAAGTACAACACAATGTATTGCCGGTGTATTATACATGGTTAGTGTAGAATTCAGGTTACAACAAAGTTAGCCCCGGCGTAACTGTAACAGTGCTGGACTTTGGTGACGCTCAGCGAACCCGGGTCTATCCGTTTGGTTTGCTTATATCGTTCTCTGCATGCTCCACTCCGCTTTTCCCCTGTTTCCTCCTTGCCCATTCTGGAAATCGGTGAAATCCAAAAACCCATAAGTTAGCTTACCATTTGTCCCATGCTTGGTCTGTGGAAACAAGGACCATTCGCACCTATTGCTCACATTAATTATTTCAATCTGTCAATGCACATTACTGAGATCAGACGTTGTGTCAGAGCGGGCATGTTTGGAATAGACTTCTGTTTATCGGCCGAACATGGGCATAGGAGGTGTTTTTTCCTCCCGCCTTGGTATCTCAGTTTTGCTCTGCTCTCTGAAGGTGAGCAGGGGAAGTCGGACTCCCCGCGTCTCCTCCGTGCATGCTCTGTGGAGATAGTTTGGAGAAATATTAGCTGCTATATATTAAATCAGCAAACGAAGATAGAGGGGAACCAAAGCAACGAAAAATAAACATTTTGGCTGAGTTTAATTACTGCAGGTCAGGCCTGTAGTTGGTAATGTCCTTGTGATAATAGTCTTACAAGTACATTGCAGACATCTCATTCGCAATTGTCTTCATTTATTTGAAGATGCATTCATCATCTGTGTTATCAGCAATTAGGCCAAGAACTGGCCCATGCGCTACTCAACATTTAACGCACAAACAAGTTCGGAGTTTGATTATTTTAGAAGTTAACTTTTTTCGGGGGCTTTGGGGCCTGGAGAGGAGCGGTATCACTCAGTGAGCAGCCCCAGTCAACTTGCAGATGCCGCTCAGTAGTTCATGGGTGGGGGTATCGGGTGATCACAGAATTGAGCTGAATATGGTTGAGTAGGCGCCTAACCGGCACTGACTAAACGGAAACAAGAATGCCGGTGTCTGCGAGAGCTGGAGGGTTGCCTGGACTCGGGTATCATTGTTGTGCTGATGGGCCTCTGAGCATACTTCACATTACGGAGGATATTGAGGATACCATGAACTCAGATGTTTTTGCCGTGTGCTCCAACATGAGCAGGAGCATTTCTGACGCCCCAGAATAACCAGTATAACTATGCTGTGAGTGTTCAGGACAGTGAAATAGCAGCCTATTTCTCATTAAATTAACCTGAAACTGACTGCTGCTCGAACTGGTTGGTCATGAGCTCTGGAATCGCCCTGCCTTTCGGAGAAATAAATTACATCAACGATCAATTTAATCATGTGCGAAGTGTCCGCCAAAAATTACCCAACTTTCGAGCAACGTGACCAGACTCATCATCAGTAGAAAATTACGATAGGGTTCTACAGGTGGACGAGATGGTGTCCATTTTACGGTTTTACATAGAAATAAAACACAACCGATGCTGAAAAGCAGAGTTATTTTTCCAGGTCCCGGTTCTGACCAAAGGTCATACGCATGAAGCATCAATGCTGCTTTTATCTCCACATGTACTGGTGAACATTTCCAACATTTTCTGTCTTTAGATATCACGCATTAAATTTATACTCCTGGTTCAGGTTTTCTGCCCCAAGTTTGCTGCTCCTCCCTGTACAGTCCAACCTTAGCGGCATTTAACACATGGAGTTCACACCATCACCTTGAGTAATCGCCAAGAACAGAAACACAGTCAATTTTAATGGTCGTTGCTGGTGAACCTATTCTGATCTGCCTCTCGAGTTGAGTCCTTATCCTCATCACCTCACTGGGACAAAACCGACAAACTCTCCCTGTGCGATAGACGCTGGTCTAGAAATCGAGATGCAGGCTGCACCATATAAGCTCCCGGCCTCCTGCCATAGCATTTCACTGTGTCTAGACGGTAGCACCCAGTTTTAAATCAGGACCGTGCCATCAGGTCTATCTATTTTGCATCGCTTGACAAGAACTGCCAGCAACAGCATCATTAATGAAATCATTAATCCGCCCGCTGCAGAACCAGACACCAGCGATAGGGGAAAGTACGGCCTTGCTTACCTAAAAGGGACAGGGAAAGTGGAATGTGAGCATTTTAAAGAGCAGATGATGCTAAATAATTAAGAAACGTCATTTAACTGACATATCAAAATCATCCTCTCTGATGGAGGGACCAAGGAACATTCCATTTTTTATTTGCCTTGAACACTATAGTAGTAGTATTAAACAACCAAAGTGCAACACAGGTCGACGCATACAGTAACTATTCATGAGAACATCAACACTTTGTTCAGGTTATATATCGCATTTTACTTAATGTTTGTACAGCTTTCTTGCGGATGCGTTCGGATGCATTTGTTTGTCTCACTCTGTGCCCCCAAAGCACACAAATAGATTAAAAATAAATCTTGTTCTATTGATAAAATGCATTAAAGGAAAGTTTCTCTGAGAGTTTAAGAATCTCGTTCCAGTGGATGAAATTGACCATTCAATACATTACGGAGTCCCCCATCTGCTTTTCGTGCTGAGTGATATTATGCTGAGGGATCTGCTCGGTTTCGTCTGGCCATAAAAGCGGTATTGGATTTCTGAGCAGTGTCAGGGGAATAAAAATGCTGCACCTTTGCTCCATGAATATAAATGTTAATACGAACAACCATGGCCAAGTTATCCTAAAGTGGGGTGAAAAACTTTAACTATCGTAACCCAGGGAAAGTTGGCCTTTGGGAATCGTATTTTCTAGTCAAATGAAAGTTAATACTGATTGTTGAAGGCAAAAGGGGGTTCGGCAAATTTGATGGTGTTTTTTGCTAAATTACCTGAGATGACCGATGGTTGGTTTGGATTTTCAAAAGGCCGTTGCCAAAGTTCTGCATATTAAAGTTATTAACTAACTTAAGGCTATCTGGATTAAAGGAACAGTCTGCAATAGACCAAAGGACGACAATCAAAGTGTAGTGAGAAGCAGTTGATTTTTTTTGGAGTGGTAGGGGGTGGGGGGGGGGGAAGTTGGGGGGCGGGGTGGCGGTGGTAGTGGGGGTGGAGGGGGGGGGGTGGGCGCTGGGGGAATGTGGGGTGGTGGTGCATCGAGTGTTGTTTTTCCACGCTGTTATTAGGAAAACTCTTTTCGATAGCGCTTAATGATGTGGAATTGCATATTTCGGGCATACTGTCAACATTATCAGGTTATTAAAAAGCCCAGAAATATGGTAACAATCAACAGGCTAGTGGCAAAATGCAGGCGGCTACATACATGATGGCAGATTGAGCAGGCTCAGCATTAATTAAATTTAATGAAGATAGATATGTAATGGTGCGTTTTGATTAGAAGAACATGGAGGAGTTGAGGTGGAGTGGGGCGTGGGGCTATGGGTGCTGGGTGGGGTAGCATGACTAAATTATGGAATGTAAATGAGTTGCTGGAACAGAAAGCCATGAGGATATAAGTATACAAATATTTCATGGTGGCAGGCCAAGTTGAGTTTACAAAATGGTTATGCTCGGCTTTGTTAATATTGGAATAGAAATCAAAATGAAAGCAGTTTTGTTCAACTTTATAAAACACTCGTTAGTTTTCACCTAAAGAATTGTGTCAAAATCTGAACACCACACTTTCGGAAGGATTTCAAAGTCTTTCAGGGCGTATAGAGGAAATTTGCTAGAATATTACCAGGGCAATGGTACTTCCATTATGTGGAGAGACAGGATTAGCTCGGGCCATTCTTTATGGTGCAGAGAAGCTTGATAGAGGTTTGATGGAGATGTTTATAACTCTGATCAGCTTGATAGGGTAAATAAGAAACGTCCCAGTATGGTTAACCAAAAATAAAGAATGAGGGCGATTTGCAGAATATGAGAGGACACATGGGTAGAAAATTTTATTAACAGTGTGTTGATGTGATCAGGAATGGATTGCCCGAAGTCACTATATAAGCATCTTCAATAGTAATATTCAAAATAGGTTTGGAGAAAAGCTTGATCGCTACAGGGGTATGGAGAAAACGGATGACTGGGTCTAACTGGATACCTCTACGAAACAGCTGGCACTGACTCGATGAGCCAAATGGTCTCGTTCCGTGCTGTATGATCACTATGACATCTATCACTTCCGGGGACTTGGACAGATCATTTTAAACGTGTGTAGCGAATCTGCACTCACTACACTGGCCTTAATCTTATTCCCGAGACTATTGAAATTATGGCAGAAGACAAATCACCAAACAGTTGAAGTAGTCCAGCACTTACATGGCTGGTCTTCCTGGGGCCTTCTCTGTCAATGCATTCAATTCAAATATTTTCTCCACATGTAAACAGGCTTTCTGATTCATTTACTTCCCCGTGAGGTCTATCTTTTTCTAGAGTGCAAATCATGATAACTAGTGATCAACCTATTGACTACCTCCTCCACCCGCCCCCCCCCAACCCCCCCACCCCCATCAACTGGCCAAGTACAAAATAAGGGAGGTTATGATTGAGTTATAGAGGGCGTTGCTGAGACCATGTCTGGAGTATTGGGTGCCGTTTTGGACTCCTTATTTAAGGAAGTATGTAATGCACTGGAAGCAATTCAGAGAAGGTTAACAGGGCTAATACCTGGAAAGGACGGGTTGTATTAAAATGAAAAGATGAGCAATTAGCCTTGTATCCATTGGAGTTTTGAAGGATAAGACGCGACCTGATTGAAACTTAGCAGGTCCTGAGAGGCTTTGAGAAAGTGTGTGTGGAGAGGATGTTCCCTCTTGTGGGAGAATCTAGAACTAAGGGTCACTGAATAAAAATAAGGGGGCGCTCATTTAATACAGATATGAAGGGATTTTCTTTCTCTCAGAGGATCATGAGCCTTCTGAACTCTGTATAAACGACGATAGAAGCAGAGTCTTTGAATATTTTAGGGCAGAGGTAGATAGTTTCTTGTTAAACAAAGGTAAGTGGGATCGTGGAGTTGAGGTTACATTCGCATCAGCCATGGTCTTATGAAATGGCAGAGGTCTACTCCTGCTCCTAGCTGGTATATAGTATGAAATGTTACTCATTCCCTCTGGTCACATGCAGGAGCCGAACTGCACACTGTGTTATAGATGGGAGCTGAGCAAGAGCAAGGCCATTAGAGCACTCTTTTAGTGGCTTATCACTGCTATACACCCTAATGCTTTTTGTTTTGCCTTTATCCTCATGGAATTCACTGTGACCCTTTAGATAATGTACACAATGAACCCTACCTATTTTTTCTTGCTTTTATCATGGGATGTGAGCGTCGCTGGCAAGACCAGCATTTGTTTCCTCTAAGAAGCGTGGCCTGCTCGGCCATTTCAAAGTCAACAACGTCGTTGTGGGGCTGGAATCATATGTGGGCCAACCTAGGTAAAGGCTGCAGATTTTCCTCCCTAAAGGAAATGAACGAATCAGGCGGGTTTGTCCAACAATCGAAAACGGTTTCATGGTCCAGACTAGCTTTCAATCCTGGATGTTATTTATTAAATTCAAACTCCAATTTGAACCCAATTCCCCAGAGCATTAAACTCGGCCACTGGGTTACTAGCCAGTGGCATTAGCACTACGCCACCGTCTCATTTTCTTTCCCGTTCGACATAATTACTCCAGAGCTCATCACACTCTGCAGATTCTTGACATTCGTTCTGCGCACTTGTATTAATATATCGATATCCACGTTAAACATAATCTACTAGTGTCAAGTGCGCTTCGGCACCCTATCAAACGACAATGTATTTTGCTTTGCTCCTCAGCGGTTCTGACACGATTACAGATACGTACCATCCGATTTCCCGATGATTCCTGTTAGAACACTGCTGGAAAACATGAAAGGTAACGGCCCATAGACCTATCCTTACTGAAGCCAACTAGCAGCCAACATTCGCTTGGTATCGATAACATCAACAGCTATTCTCCGGGTTACCCATCCCAACCACGCCCTGCCCTAGAATCGCACGCAACAACAAGCTACATCGTAACTTATTCACGGTAGCGTCCTTCATCTAATTTCTTTAAGAATGTTCACTTTCAGATTAGGGCGAAAGGAATAATTACCAGGATTCAGCCATCTTCAACATATCTTGATGGAAAGTTCCTCAAATCTGTCCGGGTTTTCGGCTACAAATGCATTGTGATGCAACGTTCCACATTTCAAGAGTTTCCTCTTCAATTTCTTTGAAAAAGTGTTGAAGTTCTTTCTAGCTCACTCCAATTTCTATCAGATCGACGAGGTCTCAGTTTGAAAATGGCCCCAACACTCGCATATGTCCGATATATGGATGATTCGTTTACAATGTTTAAATCCGCCGCTGCATGTAACAATTTCCTTACATGTTTTCATGGGCTCCATTCTGTGCTCAAATTCATCCATGAAATAGAACAGTAAGATGAACTCCCCTTCCTTGACGTACTTATTGGGGGATTCCCCCAGGGGGTTCTCTACCATGGTCTACAGCACGCCTACTAGTTAGTATACGTTTTGGGATTCTTATCGTCCAACATTCTATAAGGTTGATCTTATCATCAACTTGTAAATAGGTTCAATCTATTTGATCACCACGCAAGCTTAATGCTGAAGTAGGGCGCATTAAAGGCATCCTGCAGAACATTTTGCTTTTATAGCACGAAAACTCATGAACGGGCCTATGGCTGTCACTTTCGGCCCTGAAAAGTGCCCAGTTTACCACAGATTACCTTGGAGGGGCAATGTATCTGACAATCATAGTGCGTTCTTTTCACTGTCTTTGAATAATTGTTGAAGTTCTTTCTAGCGCACTCTAATCTCCATCAGTTCGGCTGTTTCACGCTGCTACTATGGGTTAGGAGCGACAGGGTGGTATTCGCCACTAACAGTATGCTACCATTAAGCTAAAACGATGTTCTGGCTATCACACAAATGCATAATGTGGTGTATGTATTTCAGTGCCAGTGTGATGCTAGGTTTGCAGACCGTACGTCCCTTAGACTGGAGGACCATATGTTCCTTTTGCTGTTCGCATTGGGCAAGATACAGACCGTACCTAACCTGCCCGTGGTTGGAAATCTCAAAAAAAAGTGTCAGTTGGCCTCTCGATTTGACACATTCGCGTGTGCTCGAAGCTACATATATTAATGCACAGGGCCCTGTTCTTTGCAGATAGTAAGAACATGTACCCAAGTTGCGCCTGTTTCCTCTAAACTAAATTCGCTGACTCATTCCGCAACGCAATGCCTTGACGAATCAGTGCCAAACTGCCAGGTTTAAAATTTCAAACAATGCTTGGCACTTAACTGTCAATCACCAGCTATGGTGCATTGTCCACGGCAAACATACAACCAATCAGCATTCCCTTCACATACAGAATAAATGGTTCTTTTCCCCTTTTTTTGCTATTCTTGCAAGTGCTCTGATGAATGCCAAATGAAAAGCATCGAGTTGTTTCTTTTTAGTAATAACCAAAATGGAATTTCTGGGTTAATTATTTACTTTACCTCTGCCCCGTGCAAACCCCCATTAGTCCACTTCCCACTCTTAATATCTTAATATCTTCACTTACAATTTGTATTCATTTCAATTTCAAACGTCGTTTTCCACACATCTTTCCAACATGTTACATTGGTTCCATTCCTCTCCTAGCATTACCTCCTGCTGCGCCCCATTCAGCAACTCACTCATTGTTAGATTCACGAACCACAATCTTCAGCGCCTCTATGAGAGTGCAATCATCAAATAATCTGAAGATGATTACACACGGTTGTTAAATTATTTGCTACCCAGGTGCTTTTCCCAATAATTTCTCCTCCAGGCCTTCCATTCCTTGTTTGAAACATGTCTTGCTCCCTGGCACCAGGAGCTATGGGGGATATTTTGGTTTCATCATCGCTATCCTGCTGGAGTCTTAGGCCAAGTTGAAGCAGGAGATATTCCGCACATGGTTTTCACAGTCTGAGGCTGAGTTCTGCTTTGTGGAAATGTTCCTTATCCAGTGTTTCAAAACCCCACTTCTTAGCAGTTCAGATCTAAAGTCTGTAGCATTCATAAATAGATCAGAAATGGATTGCATATGTATTACTCTAAATATATCCACCAATTGCAATTTAAGAGAAATCCAGCTATATTCTCCCGTTAGCGTGAGTAGATTATGCAAGTACAGGGAGTGTCTTCACTGGAGTAAAATATGTAAATCTAAATGCAAGTTGTTTGTCTGTAAATGCTATTTAAATTGTACAAATGGAACGGATAATGGAAGGAAATAAATCATCATTGATAAAGTAACTTTTATCCGCATAATAAAATCTGCAGTGACAAAATGTGCTCATTACTTTATTACATTAATTATGTAGTAAACGACTCTTTAGTGTTTATATTGTTACTATTCTCCCTTGCTATCACTTTTCTTTCTCAGACTCCTGATGCCACCTGTCTCTGTGTATAATTACATATATTTCCTGACACTGACTGACAATTTCACTGTTTATATTCCTGCTTTTTTACAATAGGGGATGGGGGCGGCAGTGGGGGCGGGGTGCGTTAGGGGGAGATGGAATTGTTGGGTAGAGGCAGTGGATGTGGGGGAATCACTTGACTCCTGACTGTAGCTCTGCATTTTCATAGAATATTAAATTAAGTGATTCATAGCACGAATATATTCAAAGACTAACACATTTTTTCCTGATTGGATAAATGTTGAGAAATAAAGTCTACTAGTTCGACACTTTCTGTTTGTAACTAGGGGATATAAGTGCCGAAGTTACTAGAACAGGCCAGAGGCTGGATGTTCTGCACCGAGTGATGCAGCTGTTGACTCCCAGAAGAATCTCCACTATTTACGAGACAGGATTCTGATGGAAAAGTCTCCTCTTGTCTGCATGAGAATAGCTGCAAGAAGGCTCGACATGGTCCCGCAAAATATACACCTAACGTCAGTCAGCTCACTACATTATACATCCTTTGTCTTCATCAAATGCGTCTCGGTGTTGCAATCTGCGTCGTCTACAAGATGCATAACACCACCCCCAGGGCTTGTTGTGCATCATCTGTCAAATCCGTGAGCTGCTGCATCGAAAATGACAAGGGCTGCAGCCATATGGGACGAGCAGGACTCCATCTTCCCCCCCAGTCAGGCATGATGCTGAGTTTATCACAGTCCATCCCTTATCACAGGATCAAAACTCCGGAAATCCGGACATGGCAGCATGGCTCCAGCACCTTCAAAGCATCGACTGCAGCCTATAAAGGAAAACGTGCGGGACTACCTCCTCAAGGAGGAATAGGAATAAGGAATTAATGCTTAGCGTGCTAAAGAGGCTCTTATCCTGAGAATAATTTAGGCCAAATAACGGATGTTAAAAGCCTCCATTAGAGATGTCCCATAGGAAAGCAATGATTGGCTGATTGCTGTCATTCTAATTTGCATAGTCCGGTAAATGTTGCCGCTCTTTGTGAACAGACAGAATGCACTGCAAATGCGAGAAAATAACGCCTCAAATCGGACCTGAGGGAAAATTCCTCTTCTTATTCAGTTACATACTCTCTGATATTCACTTGTTCAATTGTACGCGGGTCCATTCCCCCTCAGCATCACTTACCATGCGCACTAAGATCAGTCCCGCCGCCAATGGAAATCATTCCTGCCCCTTCTTTAACGCTGCAATAATAGGCTCCGGAGTCTTGGAAACTCACATTCTGCAGGTGTAACTGGGAAGATCCTTGTTTGGAAGGCATCATTTATTTCCTTGTGTCTGTCGTCGGATCCGGAGTCGTGTCATGGCCCTCTCTCCATGAAGAAACATCCAGCATTGCGTCGGGAACAAAAAGTCAAACAGAGCGATTGATTGACAGATTTGTACCTTTCACCGGACTCACACGGTCGGGGTCCTGAAGCAGTGAGAGCGTGCTCCCGTCACTAACTGTCAGAGATAAAGACAAACAGGAATTTAGTGCAGAGGTAATGATTGGCAGAATTACAAGGGAAGAAACGACGTTAGATATTGAAGGGAAATTCCCTTCCCTAATTCGTCAAGCAGTTATAAATAAAGACACCTGTGCAAATAATGTCAGTGATGAGAGGTAATTCAGCACATCGAATATAGGCATCCTATGGCGATGACATCGGTCACTCGAGTTGCAAGTCAGTGGGGAAAACTGAAGTGTGCGAAAATGGAAAGATTTAAAGATAACCAGAGATTCGACGTGCTGCATTATGGCGCAGGGCAAGATAGCTGAAGCTACAACATCAATGTTCAGGTTTCACGTCAACGTGAGCGGTGAGAACATTCACTGGGAGTTGACACCACCCGCATCTCAATGTTTCCCAAGTGAACATGGAACATTTTTGAATGGTGTGAATGTTTCCGTATTGATGCAACTCTTAAATAATTTAAAATGTAAGGATACGTTTGCAAGTATCTGCCTGCAGGCGCCGTGAATACCGTTTGGTTCTATTCCCTGTATCTTGAGCCCAGGCTGTTGGGGTTGTTCAGTGCAAACACAACCAGACGACTGTAAGCGTGGTTTTGGCTATCAGTGTGTCCTTTGCTATCGAGATCCCTGAAAACTAACCTAACACAATCCGTCAGACCTTGAGCAGATATGGAGCGGTGAAATTGCAGGACACTTTGGGTACCAAAAATATAGAAATGTTTGAATTCAATCTCAGTCCTAATTAGCTTGCATGGTTCTCGAAGGTTCGTCAGTTTTTGCTATTTCCTTGGAAGAACGGATTTTAATTTTTGTTTAGCGGATAGCTACTTTTGACTGGCTAATGCAACTGGTGGTTTTATAGAGTTGCTGGTGATTGCAAAATGTTGTTGACGATCGATGTTGCTCCTTGTAACGAGATGATGTTGTTGCTGATGACTGTGTGATAATGTTACTTGTGATTGGGTGAAGTTCGTGATGTCTGTGTGATGCTGCTGGGTGAACTGGATGCTGCTGCTTCTGTCCAGGGGATTGACCTGTTTGTGGTTGAGAAGTTGCTGGTGACCGGTCTTTCGGATGGTGACTAAGTGATGGTTCTGACGAATATATAGTTATTCTGTCGACTGCTCATTATTGCTGATGATGGGGTTGATGACTGAGTGACAGTGGCTGTTTAATACTGTTGGTGACCGAATGTTTATGCTTTAGACTGGATACTGTTGGAGTTAACTCAGAGTTTCTGATGGTAACTGGACAACGCTGTTGGTGATGCTGCTGGGTCATTTTACCAAGGGCAATGATAATACTGACTGAACACAATAATGCTGGCGATGGAGCCTCATTGTTAGCAATTCTCTGATGCTGCTGCTGGTGATTTCAATGAACTTCTGGTTAGTGACAAAGGATTGTGGTGACTGAACTATATCAGTGCTGTTGAATGGTTGAGCATGATGGTTAATGCTTATTTCTGCTAGTTACAGGATGAGTCTCCAATTATCACGCTGTCCTGGCGATTAGGTTATCGTGTTTCTGGATTGGTTGATGAGATTACTGGTGACAAATTGTGCCAATCTTGGTGACTGGGTGACACTGTCACTTGTGATTGAGACGTGCACCTGTTGATGGCTGGTAATAATAATCCTGCTTGCTGAATGATACCATTGCTGATGGCTGTTTAATGCTATTGCTCGTGACTGAGTGCTGCGATTGCTGGTGACTCAGAAAATCCGCTGCTGGAGACGGGCTGATGTCATTGCAGGTGCCTGGGTGATGTTATTGCTGATGGGTGATTAATGCCACTGCTGTTGATTGGGTACTGTTATTGCTGAGGACTGAGTGATTGAACCGCTCGTTACTGGCTGATGATGCCCATTATGTCAATGTAAATATTATAATTATTGTGTGTTGGAGCTTCTGGCTGTTGGTGCTGTTGCTGGTTTCTAGGCGATGCTGCTGCTGGTGTCTGGACGCTACTTCTGGTGGCTGGGCCATGGTGCTGCTTGTCATTATGTGAAACTGCTAGTTTTTCGGCAGGTGTTTGTATGTCACGTCTGAAATTGAGTGATGCTGCTGGTAACTGGTGTGTTTCTGCTGTTGACTGATTGCTGCTGGTGGACAGACTGATGGCCGTACTCATTTCTGGTTACCTCTGATGATGTTTGGATACTGCTGTTGGTACCTTGGTAATGTTTACTATAGCAGAGTCATTCTGCTGGCTACTGGCTAATGGTGTCACTGATGAATGGGGAACGCTGCTGGTGGCCGTGTGATTGTGCTGCTGGCAATCAGGCGATAGCATGACCATCTATTGATGTGTTTGCATATATGGGAGTGTTAGTTGTACTTTCCCTGGTGACCGATTAGAGCGACTGTTGGAGTGACTTTGCAGGCAAGCCCCTCAGTTTTGCATGTATGAGCGTTTTGTCTGCTTATGTAAGTTCTTTGTGTGTGTTCCCCAGAACTTGGCTATATTGTGTGCGTGTTATGTGAGCTTTGGCTCTCTTTGTATTTCCCTATGGATGACTTTATGAGTTAAGTATATGTTATATTTGTTTTGTCTCCCTGTGCTGTCTTTTAAGCGTGTGTTCTGCTCCCTTCCACTGACTTCTCAGGTAAGTTTTCCAGTTTGCATGCAGGTGTGTGCAGATGCATGTTTGTGACTATATGCGTTGGCGTTTCTTGTGCATATGAGCAACTGAATATGGGTTACCAACTCATAATCATCAACTTTCCGAAACGTTCTTACATCTTTTCTAAATTTTGAAAAGGTAAAACTGTAGAAGTTCAAAAAAAGTTGTGTGTGTAGGCACATGACCCAATTCAAAGTGTAAGTTGGAAATCAAACTGTGAAGAGGTCAGGAAGAATATCTAAAGTGGATATCCTTAAGTGAAGCAAGTGCGTAATATATAGTTGCGGCATCAGTGGGAAATCCAAGGTCAGCTTCTTAGGAAGAACAGATAAAAGAGCAAAACTCCAAATGCCGTGATGACGGAGAGGTCTGAACACCAACAGATCTACCAGAATCATTTCAGCAGACCTGATCGTGACCCGTGTTTCAGATTCAAATTTAGCTCTGTAGAAAATGTAAAGCTGTGGTGTGAGCACAGGAAAATAGTTTGCTATTGTACGAAGACTGTCTAGTAACAATAATTATTCAAACAACATACAGAAATGATCACACTCGGTGAATCACACCATTGAGCCAATGTCTCAGGCACCTCCATCACCAACTCTGGGTAGGTCATGCCCCACCGGCCGGACAGATCCACCACATGTCACGGCTCATGCGGGAAAAGGTTGACCTGGGAGTCCTCAATGTCGACCTCGGAGTCCATGAAGTGTAATGGTGTGAAGTCAAAATTGCGCAATGAATATTCCCTGCTGATTGCCACCAAACACAGTCCTCGATTCATAAGTCAGCACTCCTCCATGCTGAACGCTGCGTTGAAGATGCACTGAGAGTAGCAAGGGCAGGGAATCTCCTCTGGATGGCGGGCTTCATTGCCCAGCTTGATAGATAGCTCGGTATTACATATACTGACCAAATAGGTCACTTCCTGAAAGACATATTTGCTAGTCTAGCCCTGTGATAGTTGTTGAGAGAACCATCAAGAGGCAAACAACGCACTCATCAAATTTCCTGTCGTGGGTGCATCCATCGAAGGCAGGACTGGTCATACTGACCATCACACAATCTTAATCACACTGCAAATATCTTCCATTTTATTGTGTGGCAGGCACACCGCACTAAATATGATAGTGTCAAAATTGATTTAGGAGCTCATAACTGGGCTTCTTTGCAGAGTTGGGGGCCATCAGTGGCAACTGAATTATGTTGAACCACAGTCTGTAATCTCTTGGCCTAGTATGTCTCACACTGCAATATAGGCATCAAGCTAGGAGAGCAAACGTGGTCCAATCAGCAGCGGAGGAGGCAAACCCACAACAGTGTTAAACACATACAAAATGAGGTATGTTCCTAGTGACACTACAGCACAGCAGTGCAGGCTTTCCAAATAGCGGGAGTAACATGCGATCAACAGGCCTTAACCATCCAGAAACTAATAATAAGATCTGTTGTCATGCTACATACCTTCAAGAATGGTGGTGGAATATTAAACAGCTAAGCATAGGAGGAGGCTCCACTAATTTCCCCAATCTCAATGATCAGCGAGCTCAATACATTCACATGAAAAACATTTACAAATGTCTTCAGTCAGAAATTCAGAGTGGATGATGCATCTTGGCCACTTCTTCAGGTCCATGTGTCAGATTTTAATTCACTCCACGTGATTTCAGGGAACGGCTGAAGCCACTGGATACTGTAAACTGTATAGACCCTTACAATATCAGAGCTTTAGTGCAAAATACGTGTGCCCCAGAGCGAGGTCTGTCTGAGTCAAGATGGTCCAGTATATACACCATACACGCATCTATCCAACAAGATGGAGATTTGCCCAGGTATGTTCCACATACTTCAATTTTGCCAGCGCCCTTGATCTCATACTCAGTCAAATACTGACTCCAAGGTCGCACTCTCTCACGTCACCTCATGGGTTTGGCTCTTTTGTCCATGGGTGGACCGAGATTATAATGAGGGAATGAGTCAAGTGTCTTAAACGGAGCACCACAGTGCAGTTTATTGCTGTGCAAGTGTCACTTGTTAGCACTGTGGAAGACACATTCCATTACTGTGCTGGCAGCAGTGAACAGACTGATGGGGCAGTAATTAGCTGGATTAGATTTGTCCTGATTTTTATGCAGAATGTTCAGCAAGAGCTGCCTTCTTAAAACCTCGGAAAACCCAATTCGTTATCTGGTTCTGATTGTAGTCCATCGAACAAAAACATTAGCTTTGTTTCTCCCCCGACAGTTGCTGCCAAACCTGCTGTGTATTTCTGGCGTTTTCTGTTCTGCTAAAATTACCAGTTTTCGTTAAATTCCAAATGTGTTAATGAAATGAATTTAAACTCCTCATCTGTCGCTGTGGGATTTGAACTCAGCTCTCCAAGTCATCATTTCAGGCTTCGACGAATTGAATTGAAGCATTGTAACCATTAAGCTACTGTAACATTAACATGCTGATATCTGATTGAACCATATTCAGACTGATGCAGATCGGTCACGTTCTTCTTCACGGAGAGACACAGGGGTTCATGGTGGTAGCTGGCCTCAAGACTTTCCAGCCCCGTGCTATCTTCATTCTCCGCTGGCTTGAGATTGAAAGAACCCATGAGATGTCAACGGGACCTTGAAGCAAGAGATATAGGCAGTTGACAGTCCGTCCAAATGGCCCTTACAAATAGCTGGCACCATGCAACCACTAACGCATATCCAATCTTTTCAATGAAGTAGACATATTCTCCTTACAACATGAATGCATCCGCAAAATGTAAATCCGGAAGTGAAAGGAGTTTAAACCTTCAAAATTTTAATTCAACTGGATTAAGATGAAAAAGCAGCAGTTCCTCAACCGAACTGTCTTTGATGAATGGTGTCCAGTCACCAAACATTATGCCAAGGGCCCGTTAGGAGCCCGATAAATGTTATTCATCATCTACATAGACCTTATTCAGCACTCTCTTCATACTCAGATTTCTTCGCGAAAAAAAAATCTAAAATAAATACCAATGTTCCGAGCCTCCAAATTAGCATAAATTGCCAGGAAGCTATATGGAATAGTTAGAAAATTACACGTATCAATTGCAAGCTATACATAAAGTAATATGAATAGGTGTTGAAGAGGAATCATATTGCCTGTACAGAAATATACACAATATTGAAAAGAAAATGGAGATGTGGAGGAATAAACACTAGCGGAAATGCAGGCACAGTAGGAATAACTGAAGGATTCGTATATTAAGAATGGGACTAGGTATAAAATATTGCAGGTTATAACTTGAACAGAAATCCAAAGAGGTAATTTTTGTGTTGGGGAACTGTACTAATTAATGATAATATAATCGTAGCAGAAGGAAAGTTTTACAACCAGCAGGAGGTTAAAAACAGGAACTACATGGAGTAACATAAAAGATAAGGAAACATCAGTCAGACTAATAGGGTTATGATACAGAATACCTTAAAGGAAAATTGTATGGGTAAGACATATGAAAACAAACATTTGAAATGATAAGGGAGAATAGTCATGTTTACTGCCCTCAAATAAACTAGCATGAAAAGTTAGCGGCAGTGATAAAACTGATAGGGCATTTACAACGTGTGGAGGATTCTTTCTTGTCCTGTATTTAAAAATCCCAGGAAATGAGGGGTACAGCTGATTAATTAAGGGGAAATGACCCAGACAAGGCCAGATAAATAAGTTAAGGGGGCATCAAGGCAACAGCGATAAAAACATGTCAGGGTTTGACGACATTTTAAGAGCACAAGGGAGGCAAAAGCCTAAATAATGAATCAGAAAAAGGGTGACATTTGTGAGTGGTAATGTAAACCTGGAAAATAAACTGAGTAAAATAGTGACAAATAAACAGAGCAGGAGAGGGAAACATTTGAAACGGTGAATCATAGAGCACAGGATAAATATATCCAACAAAGATCACACTAACGAGTAATGCAAGTCATTGATAAACTTGGGAATATGGAGAAGATTACAACTAGCTACACTCAATACAAAGACAGTAAAGGAGTGGATGAACAAAATGAATATGAAAAGTTTGTGGAAATGCCGAAAAACAATTTGGAAGTCGACTGAGAAATTTCTAAATAAAATGTAGTACATACAATGACAATAAATAGTAATGGGTTATACTGTCACATATGTTACAGAGAAAGCAATATGGTAGAGATAGGCCCTGATGCCTTGTACTCACAGTAAGTGGCAGCAAAATTGCAGAATTAACCCTTGCTGGAAATATTTATCCCAAAGAATAATTTGGACATTCCACAAATTGAATATCGGTTTATTGCTTCTAGAGAGTTTATGCAGCAGTAATTATAGCCTTGGTATTTGTTTAAAATGCCAGTTACCCCTCATTTAATAAGGTGTAACTGTTTACAGCGAGACTAATAGCCTAAAAGGAGTTCTTGTCATCCTCCAGTGACACCAAATGGATTGAAGTTTGCGGGTTCTTCAACAACACACCTTATACCGAATCATAGAATTGCGGCAGCAACTTCTAGATTTCTGTTTTGAACTGAGTTTGTGCAGAGTCCCGAAGTAACTGCCACTTTATTAGGTCTAAATTGATGTAACTGTCTGCAATTGTCGTTATTATTCTACTGAATTGGACAACAAAGTCTGGGGTCTGCACCTGCTCAGAATAAACCCAAAGTCTGAAGCTGTTGTCAGCAATTCTACGCATCTCGAGAGGGTGCGCTACAGAACAACACTCAGTGGGAAAGCCGGTGAGCGGAACTTTCACTCTTCAGCTGAGAGTTTCAAATTGTAAACCACTGAGCAAGTAACACCTTGTTGAATGAGGTGTACCTGAGTTTGTAATAGTTTACTAACCTCATAATTGTTACTAAACAGTCACAATGTTCATGAGTAGTTAATTATAAAAGCGGATTATCACCATCTCCACAATGATAAGAAGCTCCACATTTCTTTTATCATCCCTGTGTTTAAGGTCGCATTCATTTTATTTCATCGACATCTAAATAGAAACAAAACCATCTGCTTCTCTAACTGAATATAAATCGCGAATTAAGGGCATCAATTGCTGTTAACTTTCTAGCTGAAGATGTGTGAGTAACTAAGTATCATTGGATATTTGCCTGCTTGCTAACGTCAGGTTGTCACATACGACATTATCTTCTGTCTCGGCACCAGACTTAAACCCCATTCAGATTAGTGAAACATGCCACAGAGATTTCTGTATCTCTGCTGCAGCTTACCTTCGGCTCAATGTCAAGCACTCTGTTTCACCATTGGCAGGCAATAGTTGGTCACAATTTTCTTTTTCTAAAGTTTCTTTCTATTTTTTCAGATTCGACCTTACATTTTCCATTAATACAGTCTGTGTGATGATGTTAAATAATGAAGATATTCAGTGCAGTCTAATGACGTGCTTGCTGTCTGTGAGAATACTTCAATGTGATTGGATGCTTCTACTTTGCTTGATAACCTCATTGTTACTGGACGTCTAGTGACGTTGCTGCCAAATTCACAGAAACATGGAGAAATACAATACCTGCCATGGACATAATTAGATTTTTGTGGGACATTTTCTTCAAATCCAGTAATGATCTTCATCGTTACTTACATCACTGCTGACAGCAAAGAGTGGGTAATTAAATAATTAACTTACTTCATTGCTGGTTAGAAGTGCTTATATAGTGAATGTGACATTGGAAGAAGGTATCAGACAAAAGAGAAATATTCAAGATTGGAAGATGATAGAAAACTAATAAACTGAAATAACTTAGTGAGGCTGAAATACGCTCTTACACATTTAAATATGTTAGAGAACAAATGACAGAGACGCTGGGATCTTTATTAATGACCCTGAAAGTGAACACAGCTCCTGGAATAGTGGATTTGTATCCTATCGTTTCTGAAGTGTTAGCTGCAGAGATCGCGGCCGCTTTGGTTTTTACCTCCCAGTGCATGGACCTGAAGGTCACGAATGTACAAACGTAACCGCACAATTTGGAAAGGTAGAGGGGTGAGGGTGGGGTGGGGGGTGGTGTGGAGGTGTGTGTGTGTGTGTGTGTGTGTGTGTCTATGTGTATGGGGAGAGGGGGTGCGGTTCTGCCAAAGTGGTGAATTTATGGGGTGGGTTGAATGATGGATGTGAGAGCGGATAAAATACACGATGGATCAGTTAGCCTGTCATTCGTTTTAGGGAAATGCCAGAATCACTTATTGAGAAAGTGGTAACTGAGCTTTTGGAAACAATGAATATGATTTCACAGAGGTAACACTATTTTTGGAAATTTATTATTTTAGTTTGAAACATCATCGAGGATCTTCTTCAATAGTCTACCCCTGTTCATATTTGTTATGATTTTAGTAGAAGCCATAATCTGATGGCTGCTTTTAGCCTATAAAAGGGATTAACAGGTTAGGCATGACACAAATGTGGGCAATCATAGAACTAGAAATCATAAATATAAATTAGTCGCTAATCCAATTCTGAGGAAATGCTTTACAAAGTGTATGTTTAGAATGTGCAATTCGCGAGCATAGTGAGTATTGACACCACTAACAATACATTTAAGTGGAAGTTAGAGAAATAAAGGAGGTAGAAATAAATGGGTGGATAGTCATTGCGGGTTGTTGAAGAAGCTTTGAAATAAATTCGTATAGATTTTTTGAGGCCTTGGTATAGAGCTGTTGAGACGAGTGGCGTGCTTCTCTGTTGTAAATACTATATAAAACTGCCATGGAATACAATGTGTCAAATTGAACCAGCTAAACAGTCATGTTGTCTCCAATCGGACTAGACAAGTGTCCTCAATTCCCTTCTTTCCCATCATCAGAAGCCGATGATAAGTAATGCATCGTTTCCATTGATTTTTCCTGAATTGAAACTTTCACGAATAGGCGCAGGTCCTGATGCCAGATTCTTGCTGCAATTACATCTCCTGCTCCTTCCATCTATTTCAGTTAATTACGATTGTTAGGGGAAATTAAAAATGCTGAAAGAGAACACTGTAAGAATTTGCTGAAGAGCACTTCAAATCTCCAAACAGCCATGGATGTTAAACCTATTGACAGCTGAACGTAAGTAGATGGACATTGCACACAAAGGAGCTTTCAGTTTGTGTGATTTACACAGGCAGAACCGTTCAAATGGTGCAACGATGCAGTGAAGCCTTGAGAACTGGAATGGAGTTAAAACATAACAGGAAGTTAGTTTAGGTATACTACTCTCTCAGATAAGAACAGGGCAGATGGTTTAGCTTAGCTATGAGAAGACATACAAAGACAAGAGAGGTCTTTGATGAAACACAAGCAGTCTTGAGTGGTGAGAACCAAGGTCTTTGCGTACGTGTTTTAATTTTGATTGGATAATATAACTATGTATACACCCTTTAGAATTATTCGTTCGCAAAATGTACTGAATAGTTTTAACATAGTACCTATGTGTAGGTTACCGATTGGATATATTCAAATGTACTCAAATGTATTGTGATAAGAAAAAAGTACAAAAGTAATGAAATGCAATCAGTCAGGAAGCTGGGTCTTCATTCTTAGGAATGATTGCGGCTCCCTTGCATATACTTGAAAAGAAACCGGTAAAGGAAGCTTGAGTATCTCTGGTCGCTATGTGGTCAGGGATTGTATTTTCTCCTCTTCAACTGGCCTATGTGATAGTTGCAGGATTGGAGGGAATACCCTCTTCAACGATACTGTTCAGGAACAGCGCACTACATACAGTTAGTTGTAGTATTGAGACAACATGAAGAATGGCCCCCGTGTAACTGCAACATTTTTGGACATTGTTGCTGCTCATGCAACGCCAGATTCTCGGCTTGGTTTGTTTATCTTGAGCTCTGCTTACTCAACTCCGTGTTTCTGCTGTTTCCTTCTTGCTCCATTCTGTGAATCGGTTAAATACAAAGGCGCATAAATCAGTTTACTATTGGTCTCGTGATTGGTCTGTGGAAGCAACATTAACATTTCAGCGACGCCTGTTACTCAGATTAATTATTTCCGTCTGTTACTGCACATTACTGAGATCAGAGCTACGTCAGAGCGTCCCAGTTTGCAATGGACTGTTACGTTTGCCGTCCGTGCCTGTGCATAGACTGTGCTCTCTTCCTCACGTCTGGGTTTCCCAGTTTTCTTCTGCTCTCTGAAGGAGGGAGCAGCGGAATTCGGACTACCCTCCTCTCCTCCGTGTATGGTCTGTGGGGAGACTTTTGAGAAATATTAGCAATATGTTATATTACCAATAGAAGACAAAAACAACAACCGGAAATAAACACATTGGGTGGGTTTAATGACTGCAGATCAAACCTGAAAATGTCATTGTCCCAGTGACAATATTCTTACAAGGACATCGGACACAATCCTTTACTAATTGGTTTCATATTTCTGAACATTCAATCACAATCTGTGTTATCAGGAGCTCGCCCTAACCGAGTGGGCCAAAAACTCGCGCATGCGCCACCCAGCAGTTAACGTAAATCCGAGTTCTGAATTTGACTATTTCAGCAGATATCTATTTTCACAGAGGCGCTGAGGCCAAGGAAGGGGCGGTATCCCTGTCAGTGAGCAGCCGCGGTCAATGCTCAGGGGTCACGCTGAAAAGTTCATGCGTGGGGATAAATGTGATCACAGAATCGAGTTGGCTTTGTCCCTTCATGCGGCTGAATAGCCCCCCAACCGTCACTGAATTCAGCCAAACATCAACAACCATATCTGCTGGATTAGGAGTATTGCCTGGACTCCGGTATCATTGTTGTCCTGAAGGGTCACTGACCATATTTCACATTAGAGGAGGTAATTGAGGATTCCATGAACTGAGAATTGATTTGCCATTTGCGCCATCAATAGCGAGATACTTCTGATGTTCCAGGAATACCAATATATCTATGGTGTAAGTGTTCAGTACATTGAATTAACAGCCAATTTCTCAGTATAATAAACTGAAACTGACCTGATCCTCGAACTGGCTGGGCATATCCTGAGTGAAATTACACCAATGATCAATTTCATTCTTTGCAATGTATTTGCCGAAAAATACTCAATATTCGAACAAAATGCCTGGACTGGTCATCAATGGAAAAGTGACATCCAGTTCAACTGATGGATGCGATTGTATCCATTTTACACCAGAACACCACGTGTCATAAGCAAAAGTAAACTCCCCGCAAATGCTGAAAATGTGAAATAAAAATAGAAGCTACTGTCAGTACTCAAAAGGTCAGATTTTATCCGTGGAGAGAAGAAAGGGAGCTATTTTCCAGATCTAGGTTCGGCTTTCACTTCTACAGATACTATCTGAATCCTTGTGTTCCTCCAGAATATTTTGTCTTGATATAGACCGTGTTAAATCTACCCTCCTGCTTCAGGGATTCTGCCCCATGCTTGATGTCCTTCCCTGCACAGACCAAAGTTAGCGTCATTTAACCTACAGAGTTCCCATCATCACATTCAGTTATCGCCAAGAACAAAAACACAGTTAAGTTTAATGATGGTAGCTGGTGAAATTATTCTGGTGTGTTTGGGCCTTGCCCTCATCACTTCACTGTGCGCAAAAGGACAAATTCTCCCTGTGCAATAGACGCTGCTCTCGAAATGGAGATCAAGTCTGCACCATTGGAGCTCCCCTCTGCCGCAGCATTGAACTGTATGTAGACAATAAAACCCAGTTGTGAATCAGGATCGTGCCATCTCTTACCATCAGATCTATCCAATTTGCATAGTTTGAGAAGTGCCAGTAACAGCATCATCACTAAAATTATCACCCCGCCTGCTGCTGACCTAGACCGAGGCCATGGGGGAAATTACGGTCCAGCTTACCTAAAGGGGGCAGAGAAAGTGGACCGTAAGCATTTTGAAGAGCGGATAATGCTAAATAATTAAGCAACGTCACTTAATAGGCCGCACTGACATATCAAGTCATCCTCTCTCATTGAGGTATGAAGCAGCCTCTCACTTTTCATTTACCGTGAGGCCCTATTGTTGCAGTATTAAACAACCAAGCGCGAAACAGATCACCGCATGCACTGGTGATAACATCAGCCCTTTATTCAGATTATACACCATACTTTACTCAAAGATTATACAACTTTGTTCACAGTGCGCATGAATGCCGTTGTGTCTCTCTGAGTCCCCAAAGCACCCAAACTGATCGAAAATATGTCCTGTGCGAGTTAGAGAAACTGCGTTAATGGCACTTTACTCTAAGAGCCCAAGAAAGGAGTTCCAGTGAATGAGAATGACCATTAAGTGCATCATGCAGGATCCCATCTGCATTTTGTTCTCGGTGATATTATACTGAGGGATCGACTGCGTGTCTGGCCTTCGACACGAAATTAAGTTTCGGAGAACAATCGGAGGGTTAGGTAAATCAAAAATATTACACCTGAGGCGGAGAATGTTGAATGTAACAAGTATACCTTATGTGGCGTGAAAAACATCAATTAAAATTCCCCGGGAATGTTGCTTTTTAAGGGAAGTATTTGCTAGTTAAATGAAAGTGAGTGCGGAATGTTAAAGGCAAAACACATTTGGCGAGCTTGTTGGAGAAATTTGATTATTATGTGAGAGGATCGACGGTTGATTCCGATAATGTGGATTTGCAAAAGGCGCCTGAAACGTATGCTGTTTATTCGACTCATCCAAAAACTAAAACCAATTGGATTAAAGTAAGAGGGAAAAACAGGCTAAGAGGCGACTATCAGAGGCAAGTGATGAACGGTTGTATTTTCAGAGTGGGTTTGCAACCAGTTTCTCAACCGTTGTTATGAGGATACTGCTCCTTTAGATGCACAATGATGATGTGGACCTGGGTATACATGGCATAATTTCATTGTTCTCAGGTGATCAAAAAAAGCAGAAATACGGTAACCAACGAAGATGGTTATAGCGGAAACAAAAACAAAGAGAGAATTACCTGGAAAACCTCAACATGTCTGGCAGCATCGGCGGAGAAGAAAAGAGTTGACGTTTCGAGTCCCCATGACCCTTCGACAGAACTTGAGTTCGAGACCAAGAAAGAGTTGAAATATAAGCTGGTTTAAGGTGTATGTGTGGGGGTCGGAGAGAGAGAGAGAGGCTGCTCTCTCTCTCCGCCCCCCACACCCACACCTTAAACCAGCTTATATTTCAACTCTTTCTTGGACTCGAACTCAAGTTCTGTCGAAGGGTCATGAGGACTCGAAACGTCAACTCTTTTCTTCTCCGCCGATGCTGCCAGACATGCTGAGTTTTTCCAGGTAATTCTGTCTTTGTTTTTGTTTTGGATTTCCAGTATCCGCAGTTTTTTTGTTTTTGTTTTTATCTCTATGGTTATAGCGGAATTTGACGCAGAAAAATGTGTAATGGTGCATATTGATAAGAACAATTGCTGGGGTTGGGTGGTGGTGTGTTTGGCTAAGTTATGCAATTCGAATGAGTTGCTGGAACAGAAAGCTCTGAAGATATACGGATACAAATATTTCGTTGTGGGAGGACAAATTTGATGTTGCATTATGGTTATCCTTGCCTTTATTAATAGAGGGATTCAGTTCAAAACAAATGAAGCTGCGTTCAGCATTTATAAAACACTCGCTAGTTCTCGTCTGAAGTATTGTGTTAAAATCTGGACACCACACCTAAGGACGATATCAAAATATTTTAGGGCGTGTGGATTTGCGTGTGGATTTGCTAGAATGTGTCAGCGTCGTGGTGTTTTCACAATGTCGAATGACAGGAGAAGCTAAGGCCACTCTTCAACGTGCAGAGAAATGTAAGAGTAATTTGAAGGAGGTGATTATAATCCTGACTAGGCTGATAGGCTAAATAAGAAAAGTTCCAGTCCTGTTACCCAAGAAAACAGGATTAATTAGCACAATTTACACAAAATCAGCAGCAACACTGGAGGAGATATTTTACCCAGTGTGTTGATGTGATCGGGGAGGCTTTGACTGAAAGCACAAGAGAAGCATATGTAACAGTAACATTCAGAAGAGAATTGGGAATGGGAAAAAATAATGAGTGGTCTAATTGGATAACTCTCCGCACCAGCTTGCACTGATTCGATGATCCAAATGACCTCCTTCCGGGCGATATCTTCACCAAATGTCTATGATTTCCAGGAACATAGACGTCCCCTTTTAAACATGTGCAGCGTTTGTATACTCACTACACTGACCTTCATCTTATCCACGAAGCTGACGACATCATGGCAGAAAACAAGTGGCCTAACATCTGAGGTAGCCCTGTGCTTACATGACAAGTCTTCCTAAACCCTCGTTCTCTCACGTGTATCCAATTGAAATTTTCACCCACCTGTGCACAGACTCATGATTGAATTACCTTCCAACGAATTATATGCCTTTCTAAAGTAGAAATCATGGTAAAAAATGATCGCAAAAAAAAAAAGAAATGTTCAACCTGTCAGCTCTCCTCAGAAATTTTTCTGAGACCTTTCCTCAGACGAGAGAATGGAACTACATGCATTGTTGCAGATGGCAGCTGATTAAGGACAAGCTGATTAGAAAACTATTTTATTTATTTATCCTTGTTTTAATCTCCATGCTATTGCTTTTATTGGCTAGTGCCTTGTGGCAGTCATCATGACCCTTTAGATACTGCGCACAACAGTAACCACCTTTCTTTCCCTTTCAACATAACTTAATTCAGAGCCCATCACATTCGACCTGTCCACTTATATTAACATACTGGTATCCATGTTAAAAGTAATCTACCAATAGTTGGTGCAACAGTTGGAGATGACCTTGGTTCAGGAGATCAAGATGTATAGTCAGTATGAGTGGAGATGGAGGATAGTAGGGGAAAGATGTCACGAGTGGGAGTTGTCTACAAGCCCCATAATAGTAACCAAAATGTTGGACAAAGCATGCAAGAATAACATATTGGTTGCGTATGATAAATGGACGGCCATAATCATGGGTGACTTTAATCACTGTATAAACTGGAAACATCAGATTGGTAGTAATGGCCCGATGAGAAGCTCATAGAATGCATTCGAGGCATTTTCTTAGACCAGCATGTTTTGGAACGAACCATAGACCAGGTTATATTAGTTTTAGTGTTGTGTAATGTGACAGGATTAATTAATGAAATCAAAGTAAAGGCACCGCTCGGAGCAGCGATCATAATGTGTTTGAATTTTTCATCCATTTTGAAACGGAGAAGAGTGGGACTAAGGCATGTATTTTAAAGTTAAATGAAGGCACATATGTGGGCGTGAATGCTGAGCTAACTGAAGTGACTGGTTTACTAGGCTGCGGAACAGATCAATAGAGAAGCAGTGGCAGACATTTAAGGGCACATTTCAGAATACTCAGATAAAGTAAATCCCTAATATAAGGAAACAAATGTAAGTGGAGGACCAAACTTCTGTGGTTCACTAAATAAATTAAGGAAAGCATCAAACTTAAGGAAAAGTACTGAGCAAACTGATGGAGCTGGAGACTGACAAGTGTCTGGGTCCAGATGGACTTCAACCATGGAACTTAAAAGAGGTGGCTAATGAGTTAGTCGATGCATTGGTGCTAATTTTCCAAAATTTGCTGCATTCGGAAAAGGTTCCATTAGTGGAAATTAACAAATGTGACCGCTATTCAGGAGTGGATGGAGGCAGAAAGCAGAAAGCTATAGACGAGTTAGTTTGATGCCTGTCGTGTGGAAGCAGTTAGAATTAATAATTTAAAAGGTTCTGGCTGGGCCCTTCGAAAGCAACTCAAGATATTTGGGATGAATCAGCATGATTTTGTAAAAGCCAAATCATGTTTAGCCAATTTATTGGAGTTCTCTGAAGGAATAATATGTGCTGTGGATAAAGGGCAACTTGTAGACGTGCTGTACTTGGATTTCCAGAAGGGATTCTAAAGGTGCCAGGTCAAACGTTATTGCAGAAAATAAAAGCTCTTAGTGCAGGCGGTATTAGCATGGGTAGAAGATTGGCTGGCTGGCAGAAAAGGATAAATTGCATAAATGAGTATTTTTCTTATTGGTATGATGACACGAGTAGAGCCCCGCCGGGATCTCTCTTGGGTCTCAACTTTTTACAAGTTACATCAATACCGTGCAAGAGCGGGGCGAGGCCATTGTAGCTAAATTGGCAGATTACACAAAGATTGGTAGGAAATCTTGTATCAAGAGGGCATAAGGAAGTTGCAGGCGGATATAGATAGACTGTGTGAGTGGCTTCCTCAATCCGCTCAGCATAAATAATCCTCTAACATGCCTTTGTGTTTCTTCAACTAACTCTAAAGTTATGCCGCCTTACTTGCAGATGTAATGCTGCTCAAACCGCTTCCACTGGACCCGGCTTTCACTCGTTTTGATCTTCAGGATTTGGGCATGGTATCATCAAGTAAATTGACCTTGTACCTTCTCCTTGACATTTTAATACCCCAAATGCAGGCAATGTTACACTATGAATTCGCAATCGCAAATAGCAGAGTCCAGCGGCTCAGTATGCGCAATGTTACTCTAGCCTCATCAACGGGATAATAGATGAGTTAAGAAAATGTATAAGGTCCAATATGAATCTATTGTCCCCATTGGGAACACCTCAGACCGGGGAACGAACCGTTTCCCTTTTCTGGCTATGAGAGCAACATGATTTAAATAAAAAATAAACATTCACTCTCCAGTTACTGGAATCAGCAGTTCCACTTGTAACGAGAGACATAGGACAGAACAAACGGCGTCAGCAGAAAAGATCTGAGGCTTGCAGTAGTCTGAGAAGCCTTTCCAGGTGAATAATTAGTCATGTATCGTCAACAGACCTTCATGGAAAATTCCTCAGGTCTACACTGAATTTCCGTTACAAATATATTGCGACCCAAGACTCCACAATCCCGGTGTTGGGCTCTTAATTTATTTGATTAATTGCTGAAGGTATTTTTAAACACTTTAATCTCCGTCAGACCGGCGAATTTACAATTTGAAACTAATAATGCTCGGCCAATTATGCACTTTAGCTCCATCCTGTCCAAGCGACGTCCTCTCCACTTTCAAATCTTAATGTCTTCTTTTGTAAGCTGATCTTTGTTACTCAGGAGCCAACTTACACACGAATGACCACAGCTCACGCCTACTCCACATTGTGTAGCTATGTGCAAACAATAAAATGAACAGCCACTGCCTGCTTTACAACAATATTTCATCTCTGGGTTCAAAACGTATTTTATGCATTAAATTTCCAAAATACATGACAGTATTCCCATTCCTATTTTAGCAGTACCTCGGGTTGCACCCCAGTCAGCGGCTCCGTAATTAAATAAAAAGTAAGCATGTTTTCTAAATGATAAGAAATTGCAGAACTCTGAGAATCAGAGGGTTTTTACTGTCCTAGCGCATGAATCACAAAAAGGTTGCTACGCAGGTACAGCAAATATTTAGGAAAGCTAATGCTATCAATTATTGTAAAGGGAATTGAATGCAAACGAAGGTAGGTTATGTTTCAGTTGTACAAGGCATTGGTAAGACCACATCTGACATATTGTGCACAGTATTGGTCTTCTTATTTATGGAAGGATGTAAAAACAATCGTAGCAGTTCAGAGAAGAATTACTGGAAAAGCACCAGAGGCGGGCAGGTTGGCTTTGGAGGAAGGGCTGGACAGGTTAGTCTTGTCCACTGAAGAGGTGTAGGCTGTCAAGCAATATTCCTTACAAGCCTACCGGCTCCCACAGATACCTCGAAAACAACTTCTCACACCCCGCTTCCTGTAAGGCCTCCATCCCATTCTCTTACTTCCTTCGCCTCCACTACATCTGCTCTGATGATGCCAGCTTCCAAAACAATTCATCTGACAAGTCTTCCTTCTTCTTTAACCGAAGTTTTCCACACACGGTGGTTGACAGGGCCCTCAATTGTGTCTGGCCCATCTCCCGCGCATCCGCCCTCACACCTTCCTCTCCCTCCCAGAAATATGATAGGGTCCGCCTTGTCCTCACTTATCACCCCACCAACCTCCGTGTTCAAAGTATCATGCTCCGCCATTTCCCCCAACTCCAGCATGATGCTACCACCAAACACCTCTTCCCTACAGCCCACTGGTGGCATTCTGCAGGGAGCATTTCCTCTGAGAAACCCTGGTCCACTCCTCCATCACTGCCTACACCTCAACCCCCTTCCATAGCAGCTTCCCTTGCAACTGCAGAAGGTGTAACACATTTACTTCCCCACTCTTCACTGCCCAAGGGCCCAAACACTCGTTGCAAGTGAAGCAGTGTTTCATTTGCACTTCCCTCAATTTAGTGTACTGCATTCGCTGCTCCCAATGTGGTCTTCTCTACATTGAAGAGACCAAATGCAGGCTGGGTTATTGCTTTGCAGAACACCTTCGGCCAGTCTGCAAGCATATGATCTATTATCCAGTGAAGCTCAACGCAAACTGAAGGAACAGCACCTCATCTACCGACTAGGCACTATACAGTCTTCCAGACTTAATATTGACTTCAACAATTTCAGATCATGAACTCTCTCCTCCATTCCCACCCCCTTTCTGATCCCCCTTTTTCCAATAATTTATAATTTTTTTCCAAATATGTTTTTCTTTTCCCTCTTATTTTTATTTTTATTTCGATCTATTGTTTCACCTCCACCTTTTCACCCATTTTGATCACGTTCCCCCACCCCGCCCCCACTAGGGCCATCTGTCACTTGCTCATCCTGATTTCTACCCTTAATATCCCCATTAGCACATTCTTTAGATAATATCACGACCGTCAACACCCCTTTGTCCTTTTGTCTATGAAAACTTTGGCAGTCTCTTCTTGGCCTCCACGTATCACTGGCCCCCTATCGAGCTGTCTCACCCACCCCCCTCTACCAGCTTATATTCCATCTAATTTCTATATGTATTAGTTCTGATGAAGGGTCATATGGACTTGAAACGTCAGCTGTATCCCTCTCTACAGATCCTATCAAACCGGTTGACTTTTTCCAGGTATTTTTGTTTTAGTTCTAGATTTCCAGCATCCAGTAATATTTTGCTTTTATCTTAGCATTTAATTGACTGCCACTTCTCCTCAAAGGATATCTACGTTGAAGATGTATTGCCCTTCTCTCCGACAGGATTTCTGCCTGTCTCTTTTGTCCTGTTCACCTTCATTGCTTTCCATTTCTCTCCTGGTGTTTAACAAGGTGTTTACTAGAACTCACTTTCACAGCCCCATTTCATTCCTCAGTGAATTTCCTCGTCTCCAACTTACCACATGTGGATTCCAACTGAAGTTCCACCCCTCATGTTTCAAACCAGCACAGGACTACAAGAATCTCTGTGACATACAATGCTCCTCAGGCTGCTTTTCTCATCGCATCCTGAGTTCCACACGCAGTGCCGTCTGCCGCCGAATGAATACACTCTACCTCTCCCCATAGGAGCACTGACACACTCTACTTCTAAGATGACCTGGCTCCCAGTTTCATTTTATTCTTCGTCTCATCTGACACCTCAACAAGAAACTTTGTCTCTTTCTTTCAGATGCAAAGGAATGCAAGCTCTAACAAACCATCAACACCGACACCCACCCAGGACCCTGCACCCCTGTCCGGCCCTCTGTCCCCATCCAATCTTCCAATCCCAGCCCTGGCTGTGTATTCAACATACCCTCTGACCGTCCCCTCTCTGATGCTGAACATTTAGTGCTCAGCAAAGGACACAGTTTCACACCCTTACGCCCTCACCTCAATGAATTTCGTGCTTGGCACGATGCAGAACTCTTCTTCCATCCCTTCTGCTTTCGTTTTCACTTCTTTGGGCAGTAGTCATCTCCCCATTCAACGGATCCTTTTAGCTGCCTCCAATATTCGCCCTCCACCTGGTCTCCTCCCTCTGGATTTTTACCTGCTCTTGATCTTTTCATTGAGAACTGTTGGCATGACATCAGTCATCCCAATTTCTATGCCCCTCTCATCCACTCTAATCTTTCTCTTTCTGAACTTGCCACACTCCTTTCTCTCAGGTCCAACCCTAACTTTGTCATCAAACTCGCTGATAAGGGTGGTGCTGTTGCACTGACATCTACCTCGCAGAGGTTGAACATCAACACACAGACACTTCCTTCTGTCTCCCTCTGGACCATGACCCCACCACTGAACATCAAGTCATTGTTTCCAGGACTGTCACTGCCTCATCACCTCTGGAGCTCTTCCCTCCACAGCTTCAATCCTCATAGACTCCCAACTTTGGACGGCCCACTTCTACCTCCTACCCAAAATCCACAAACAGGACTATCCAGGCAGACTGATCATGTCAGCAATGTTCCTGCCCCATGGAACTCATTTCTTGCTATCTTGAGTCTATTCTCTCTCACCTTGTCAATCTCTTCCCACCGACATCCATGATTCCTCGCACACCCTAGATCATATCAACAATTTCCAGTTCCCTGCCCCCCAACTGCCTCCCCTTCACCATGGATATCTAATCAATCTACATCTCCACCCCCCATTGGGATGGTCTGAGGGCTCTCCTCATCCTCCTCGAACAGAGGCCCAAACAATCCCCATCCACCACAACTCTCCTCTGTCTGGCTGAACTTATTCTGTCACTGAACAATTTCTCCGTAAACTCGTCTCACTTCCTCCAAATAAAAGGTGTGGCTATGGGTACCCGCATGGGCCCCAGTTATGCCTCTCTCTTTATGGGGAATGTGGAACATTCCTTGTTCCAGTCCCCTTCAGGGCCCCTCCCAGAACTCTTTCCCTGGTACATCAATGACTGCTTCAGTGCCACTTTATGCTCTCTTCTGGATCTGGAAAAGTTTATTAATTTTGCTCTCAATTTCCATCCCTCCATCATTTTCACGTGGTACATCACTGACACTTCCCTTCCCTTCCTTGACCTCTCAGTCTCAATTTCTGCAGATAGTCTGTCCACCAATATTCATTACAAGCCTACCGACTCCCACAGCTAACTCAGCTACAGCTGCCCACACCCCACTTCCTGTAAGGAACCCATCACTTTCTTTCAGTTCCTTAGCCTCCATCACATATGTTCTGATGATGCACTTTCCCAAACAGGTCATCTGATATCTCTTCCTTCTTCCTTAACCGAGGTTTTCCACCTACAGTAGTTGACAGGGCCCTCAACCATTTCCGGCTCATCTCTTCCGCATCCACCCTCACAACTTCCTCTCCCTCTCTGAACCATAATAGGGTCCTCCTTGTCCTCACTTATCACCCTACCAGTCTCCAAATTCAAAGGATCATCCTCCACAACTTCTGCCAACTCCAGCATGATGCCACCATCAAACATATCTTCCCTTCACGCCCCCTGGCGGCTTTCCACAGGGATCATTCCCACTGGGACACTCTGGTCCACTCCTCCATCACGCCATATACCTCGACCCCCTCCCATGGCACCTTCCTATGCAACTGCAGAAGGTGCAACACCTGCCCCTTTACTTCCCCCTTTCTCACCGTCCAACATCCCGAACACTCCTTTCAAGTGAAACAGCACTTCACTGGCACTTACCTCAACTTAGTCTACTGCATTCCCTACTCCTAATGTGGGCTGCCCTACATTGGAGAGACCAAACACAGACTAGGTGACCGCTTTGCAGAACACTTTCACTCTGTCCGCAAGTATGACCCAGACCTCCCTGTCGCATGCCAGCTCTCATGCCCACATATCCATTCTTGGCATGCTGTAATGTTCCAGTGAACCTCAACATAAACTGGAGGAACGGCACCTCATCTTCCGGCTAGGCACTTTACAGTATTCCGGACTTAATATTGAGTTCAACAATATCAGATCCCCACCGTCAACACCGCTTTGTCCTTTTGTCTATGACATCTTTGGCAGTCTCTTCTTTGCCTCCACCTATCATTGGCCCCCTATCCAGCCCTACCTGTCCCAGCCACCCGTCTCTACCAGCTTATATTTCATCTCATTTCTATATGTCTTAGTTCTGATTAAGGGTCATATGGACTCGAAATGTCAACTGTATCCCTCGCCGCAGATGCTGTCAGACCTGCTGAGTTTTGCAGGTATTTTTATTTTTGTTCTCGTCTTGTATTCACTTGAGTTTAGAAGAGTAAGAGACAGCTTGGTTGAAACTGTTCAGATCCTGAAGGTTCTTGACGGGGTGGATGCGTAGATACTTTTTCCTCTTATGGGAAAATCTAGAACCCGGCTTCACTGTTTAACAATAAGAGGTCTATCATTTAAAACAGAGATCATGAGAATTGTTTTTCTCTCAGAGGGTCATGAGTGTTTGGGACTCTCTTCCGCAAAAGACACTGAAGCAGAAACTTGTATATTTCTAAGGCAAAGCTGGATAGATTATTGATAAACAAGGGGGTTAAAGGTTATCGGCTGTCGTCAGGAATATGGAACTGATGTTATAACACGATTAGCCATTAATCTATTGAATGGTAGAGCATGCTCGAGAGGCCGAGGAGACTAATCTTGCTCATAATTCTTATTTACGTGTGTTCGTACGTTACATTCACCAAACACAATCACCGGCTCCTGGCTGAAAATGCCATCTTCACGTTTCCTGAAGAGGATACAGGCCTTTGATAAATTATTTTTGATCCAGGACTTCTGTCACCAACTTCCCATCAACGCTTTGCTCTATTGTTTGAACTAAGTATTGCTGACTGGCACCAGTATCTTTGAGAAACAATGGGATCCTGCTCGACCCTCAGGCTGAGTTGAAACAGCAGGCAATTCCAATACGGGATGTACGTTTGGGGCTTAATTGTGGTTTTCTTTTGGAAATGCTGCATGATCAAGTGCTCGAAAAACGCATTTCACAACTGTAAAGATCTAAGCACTGTAGGAGACATAAAAAGATCCGTAAATATAACTCTACTGCCCCACTGAAAATAAAACGATCAACTGCAAATCAAGAGAAATTCACTTATAATCTCCCGTTAGCGTTGGTAGTCAATGCATTGACGTCTCTACTGCAAATGATATATATGTATGCAAAGAGAATCGAGTTGCTCTGTACGCAAATTCTAATTGTACAAATGCAACACGTCAGGGGGGTCAACGGATTTTCATTGGTCACCTAACGTGTACGTGCATAAATAAATCTGTTCTCAGCAAATATGCTCATCACTTATTCCCTTAAGCATGCAGAAAAGTACCTCTCCTTTCCTATAGCTCCTTCCCCCACCCCCCACCCAGCCTCCCCGTGCCCCTTAACTCGTTGTGCAATTCTTGCATAAACTTACGAACAGTCAGTGACAATCTAATTGTTGTCTCCCGGATTTGACTGAACAGGCAACCAGAAAAATGCACATTGGGCTCCTGAGTCTGGCGAAATCCTGTGGAGCTCGGCATGTCAGTGAAGAGAGGATTGAATAAAGTGATTCCAAGCAGCATCCTATTGAGAGGCGAACGCACATTTTCCTTAATGGATAAACAGAGAAATATAGATTAAAATCTGGCTCTTTCTACTTGTAATTGATGTGTATAAATGGTCATATATGTGTCGTGGTTATTATACACGTCAGGAGTTGTAAATGTTGCAGCAGGTGACATGGCTGCTAACTGTGCAAAGCCTCTCCACCAGCTACAAGTCAGGAGTCTGATGGCATAGTCTCCTCGTTTCTGGATGAGGATTCTCGACACGATCGTAGGGGAAATAATCCACTAGGTGACAATCATTCCGCCAGTGTACACACCCACTCCCTTTACCATATGCGCACGGCGGTTGCAGTGTCCGCTGTCTATAAGTTGCATAGCAACATTCGTAAGGCTTCTTGTGCACCAGGGGCGCGTCAAATCTGTGAGTTATATCATATGGAATGTGAAGAGCGACAGCTAGATGTGATGACCATTGCATGCAACCTCGTAGAGGTCATGAATCATCTTGACTTGGACATTTATGACCATCCGTTTCTTCCCACGGGATCCAAAGCTTGGAACTTCAGATATGATAGCAAGGTACAAGTACATTCAAAACATCGACGGCAGACAATCAAGAAAAAAAGGATCGCGACTACCTGCTCAAGCATAAATAGAGATATTCAAATAATGTCACTTGTGCCAACAATGCTGTTACCGAGAACCCATTAAACAAATACGGATATTCCAAAAATAATAAAAGGTACGGGGTAAGAGAACAATTATTGACTGAAGTCAGGCGCTCTTTTTTACACAGCCCGGTAATTGTTGCTGCTCTTTGTGAACAGATAGGATTCACTGCAAATACGGCAAGTGAAAAGACGAAGATCAGGTCTAAGAGAAAATACCTTCTTGCCCTTCAGTTAGATATTCTCTGAAATTCACTTCATAATTTTACGCGAACCCATTTTCTTGTCAGCAGCAGTCACCTTGTGTCATTAGGTTAGCCCCGCCACCATTGAAAATCATTCCTGTCCCTTCTGGAACGCTGCTATAAGGAACTCACATTCAGCAGGTGGAACTTGTAAGATCCTTGTTTGGAAGACATCACTGTTTTCCTTATGTCTGCAGCCGTATCCAAAGTCGTGTATTGGCCCTCTCGCCACCAATAAAGATCCAGTATTGCGTTGAGAAACAAAAGCGACCCTGAGAAATTGATGGACACATTCGTAACTTCCACCTGAGTCACACGATCAGGGACCTGAATCAGTGAGAGCGCGCTCCCGTCAGTAAATGTCAGAAATAAACACAAACAGGGGTTGCAGTAAGGGTAATGATCGGCAAGATTCAAAGGAAGGAAATAAAACACATGTAATATAACGAAAAAATGGAAATGTACAATCAACATTAAACATTTATCGAACAGGTCTAATATAGACACCTTTGTAAATAATGCCAGCGCTGAGAGATAATTCAACACAGAATATATACATTCTGCTCAAAGCCGATTAACTTGGTCATTCGTGCTATAAATCAGCTGGAAAAACTGAAGGGTAGGAGAATGGAAAAAATTGAAGATTGGGCATTGAGCGTGCTGCAATATGGTCCACCATTGCTACAACTGAAACTCCAGCTTCAGTTTACCGGTTTCATTTTTACGTCAAAGGTGAGAACACGCAATGGAAGTTGAAACCAATCACATCTCATTGTTGTTCCAGAGAACATGGGATAATTTCGCATCATGTGAATATTTCCGACACACAGAAAATGACGTTTACATTTGTACCTTTCACCGGAGTCACACGGCCCGGGATATGAAGCACTGAGAGCGGTCCCGTCAGTAGCTTTCAGATATAAACATAGGCAGGATTACAGGCAGAGGAAATGATTGGGATGGTTAAAAGTGAAGAAATATTATGTGCGAAATATAACCGAAGGAAATGAAATAATCTTCAATAATTGCTGAAGAGATATTATCCCTACACAGTTCTAATTGCTCTTTCTATTTATCAGATAAGTGCAAATACCTAACCCGCGTAAATAATCCAGCGCTGAGAGGTAATACAGTACATCGAATATAGACATTCTGCGCATTGACTATGAACTCAATCACTCGTGCTGCAAGTTAGCGGGAAACACTGAAGGGTGCGAGGATGGAAAGATTTTGAAGGTAATCAGGCATTGGGCCTGTTGCAAAATGGTTGCACAAGCAGATCCTCGATGCTATAGCGTCAAAGCATTGATTTTACCTTTACGTCAGAGGTGAGAATAAATAGACTGGAAGTTGAAGCCACCCATATCTTAATGTTTTTCAAGGGAAAATGGAACATTTTTACATCAAGTTAAACTTTCTGTATCGATACATCTATATATAATGTACAAGGTTGTCCAATTGTTTACGGAACGTTCGTGCAGGTGTTGACCAAACATATCACTCCGTTCATCGGAAAAGCCATCTTTACTTGAAATAGGTAAGGTAACAGGACCGGATGAGGATACTGAGGGAGGTGAGGGTGGAAATTCAAGAGGCATTGGTGATAACCTTCAGTTGTCCTTAGACAAAGTAATGGTGCCGGAGGGCTGGAAAATTGCCAATGTTACACTCTTGTTCTCTTGTCCAAAAAGGGCTGCAAGGATAATGTCGGCAACTACAAACCAGTCAGTTTGATTTCAGTGGCAGGGAAACTTCTGGAAGCTATAGTTCGGTACAAAATCAATAGTCGCTTAGACAAGTGCAGGATATTATGGAAAGCCAGCTCGGATTGATTAAGGGAAGATCATGTTTAACTAACTTGCTGGAGCTTTTTGACGAGGTATCTGTGAAGGTTGATAAGGGCAATGCTGTTGATGTGGTGTATATGGATTTTCAAAAGGCATTTGATACAGGCTTGAAAACAAAATTCTAGCTCATGGAATAAAATAGAAATTAGGCCATTGGATAAGATCTTGGTTGAGTGACAGGAAACAGAGAGTAGTGATAAATGATTGTTTTTCAGATTGGAGGAAGACCTGTTGTGGAGTTTGCCAGGGCTCATTTTCGTGTCCCTTGATCTTCTTGAAATATATTAGTGGCCTAGACTGTGATGTGCAGGGCATGATTTCAAAATTTGGAAATGATACGAAGACTGGAAACATTGTTAACTGTGATGGGGATAGTCTTTAACTTCAAAAGGAAATAGATAAGTTGGTGGATTGGGCAGACAAATGGTAGATTAAGTTCAAAGCAGTGAAATGTGAGGTGATGCCTTTTGGAAGGATGAATATTGAGGGACAGCATAAAATAAAGGGACGAACTCTAAAGGAGGTGCAGGAGCAAAGGGGCATCGGTGTATATGTGCATAAATCATTGAAGGTGGCAGGGCATGTTGAGAGGGCAGTTAATAAAACGTATGCTGTCCAATGTTTTATTAACAAGGATATGCAATACATGAATACGGAGGTCGTGTTAAACTGGCATAAGACATTATTTAGGCCTCATCTGGAGTACTGCGTCCAGTTCTGGGCACCATGCATGAGGAAGGATGTTAAGGAATTGGAAACAGTTCAGAGGAGATTCGCAAGAATGATTCCAGGGATAAAGAACTGTAGCTATGAGGGTAGATTGGGGAGGTTGGGACGATATTCCTTGGAGAAAAGAAGGTTTAGAGCAGATTTGATGGAGGTATTCAAGAACCCGGAGGGTATGGACAGGGTAGATGGTGAGAAGCTGTGTCAACTCAAGAGTACATTAAGAATTAGAAAGCACAGGTGCAAAATAATGACCATCAGGAATTGAAATGATGTGAGCATTTTATTTGATCCAGTGGGTGGTTGGGTTCTGGAGAAAGCTTCGTGAGAGGGGGGTGGAGGTAGGTTCGACTGAGGTAGTCAAAAGGAAATTGGCCTGCTCTCTGAAAAGAAAGAATGTGCAAGATTACGGAGATAAGAGAGGGGAGTGGGATTAGGTAGAATGCTCTTTCAGCAAGCCGGTGCAGAATTGATATGCCAAATGGCCTCCTTCAGCACTGTAAAGGTTTTGAGACTGCGTGATTTTGTTTGGCCTCAGAATGCTGGGGATATTCAATGGAAATTCGCCTGGCAGACTGCACACCACAGCGTTGTTCATCAGTGTGTTCTTCATTGTCGAGACCGCTGCACATCAACTGAACATAGCCGTCTGGGGCTTTTAAGGCGATAGACCTTCAGGATAGTAAATATATAGAAATGCTAGGATGGAACCTTTAGCCGAAATTAAATGATAGTTTTCTCAAAGGTTAGTCACAATTTGTTATCATCTCAGGATAAAATTGTTTAACTTATACCCAGTGGGCAGCTGATGTTGACTGGGTAATGCAATTGGTGACGGCATAGTGCTGCTGGGGATTTCATAATGGTTTAGTGACTGATGCTGCTGCTGCTGGTAACTAGCTGATAACTTTGGTCGCTGCTGTGTGATAATGTTACTAGTGACTGGGTGAAGTTATTGCCTGCTGTGTGATGCTGCCGGTGACTGGCTGCTGCTTACTCTGTCTTGAGATGGTGCTGCTAGTGATTGAGAAATGGCTGGTGACTGTGGCTTTGTCTGGGGAATGGTTGATTGTGCTGTTGAATATCGAGTTATTGATCTGGCTATGTTGCTGGTAACTAGGCATTTATGCTGGTGAATCGTGATGGTGCTGATCACTGGTTGATGGTATTTCTGATTTTTGATTAATGCTGCTGATATCCATATGTTTCTGCTGGAGACTCGATGCTGCTTTTACGACTCAGACTTCTTGCTGATGACTGGGCGGTGCTGAATAATTTTGTCACTGGACAATGTTGATGAGGGTGATGACAATTGTGCCTAGTTTACAATTCTCTTGATCGAGTCTCTGTTGGTTTCTGCATAATGCTATCATTGGTGACTAGGTGACTGGGTGATGATGGTGGTGACTGTGTGAAGCTGCTGCGATTTTGTCAATGCTGATAGTAACTGCATGATAATACACTGTTGTTGACTGACAACTTGTGCTAGTTATTGTGTCTTTCTCCAATGACGGTTCTTCTGTTTCTCGCAACTGATGAAGGTGCTCCAGGTAATTTGTGTTGATATTGCTGGCAAAAGAAGTCTATATTGCTGGTGGCAATAGAGTGGTGCTCTTCCCGGTGGCACATTAATGCCATTGCTGGTGATCAAGTGATGAGCTGATGTGCAGCAAGTGACTGGGTAATGCTTTTTTATGGTGAGTGGGTGATAATATTTTCGGTGACTGGGTAACGGCGCTGCTGGTGATTGCTGGTGCTCATAGTGCTAGTGTGAAGCAGGTGGTGAATAAAGTATTGGTGCTGTTGGTTGGGTGACGCTGTTGCTTGTGTCTGGATGATGCTGCTGGAAAGTAGACCCTACTTCAGGTGGGTCTGTGATGGTGGCGCTGGTCAATATCTGAGAATGCTGGTGAGTTGCTATCTTTTCGTTAAGTGCATATTCATTCAGGAGACGGGGTGATTTTGCTAGTGACTGGGATGTGGCTGGTGGTGACTGATTGATGCTTGTGCCAGATCAGTGGTGTTTCTTTTCCCTTCTTTATGATTCTGGTGACCTGGTGCTGCCGATGATGGCTGGCTGCTGCTGCTGGTAGCTTGTTAATGTTTATTGTGATGGTTTAGTTCTATTGGAGGTCGTGTTACTGACGGATAGGTGATCCGATTGGTGACTGAGTGATGGTGTTGCTGGTGACTCATGTCTCTTTCAATGTGCTGTTGGTAACTGGTTGGCAGTGCTGCTCCATATTATATAGGTGCGTTTGTGTGTATCTCTGTGTTATTTGTACTTACCCAGCTGATCTATAAAGAAACATCACTGGACGAATGTCCAGACTAATTCTTCAGTTTTGCATGTCTGTGCAGTTAGCATGTTTATGTGAGTTTCATGTGTGCATAGGAAATAATATGTGTATTTCGTGTGCATGTTTCTTGTGCTTGGAGTGTGCATGCCTTATGTGGGTGTTTATGTTTTAAGTAACTGTTATGTATGTATTCTATTTGTGATGTTTTTGCTTTTGTTTTAGTATGTGTTGCCCCTGCTATTTTCCTTCGGGGAAAGAAAGCTTTCTGTTTTCCATATATATGTGCAGATGCATTTTACGCATGTGTAATTGTATTATGTGCGTACGAGCAATTGCATATACGATTGCAACCCATAAACACCATCTTACTCAATCTCCTCAAACTTAAGTCTTTTAGTAAACGGTGGGAAGTTAGAAACAAAAGAGGTTAAAGAACAGACCTGTGTATCCATACAAATATAGGATTTACAAAGATAGGTAGGGAAAGCAAATTGTGAAGAGGACATGAAGAGTGTGGAAATCAATATGTATAGTTTAAATGTGAGACAATAATGGTTATTGGAGCATAGCATGGGTCATCCTGACGTTATTGACATTGCTAGGAAGAATAGCATATCCAGTTCTCAGCAGTGGTGCAAATGCAAAGGATTGGAGCAGAAACAGTGGAGCGCTCGCGCACAGAGGTACTGACGATTGCTGCAGGACGTTCGTCGGTCAGCAGCATCGCTGTTGATGCGTTTGAACTGTCTCGCTCAAGAGGCAGCAACCGAGGGTAATAATGCAGTGAAGAAAGAGCAATACAGCATAGATATGGAAAGAGACAGAAATAAACCACACACACAGATACGCGCGCGCTACATAACAAATAGTGGGAAAGAACAACAAGAATGTGATTGAAAAGGGGAAGTGAGTGACGTGTTACACATGTGCAACTGAACTAAAGCAGATAGTAAAATTCTGATATCCACAGGGCTGCTGTTAATATCATTGATAAAGTAGGTGGGGTGCAAGCCTGGGAGATCAATCTCAGAATGTTTGCCGCGTACTATGGCTTGACCTGTTCCAAAATGTGGTCTCCATAAATCAAGTTGCACTTCATTCCGGAGTTCTGAAGACCAGCCGTAGTGGATTCGAAATGTTAACTTTCTCTCTTTCCACAGATGCTGCCAGGCCTGCTGATTTTCTCCACTACTTTCTTTGGTTTTACCCTGTTTACTGTTTCATTGCATTAATACTTGCGTCATCTTGGCAGTTATATGTTCCTTTCTTCCATTATCATTAGTCATTGATTCATTCACGCTCAAACACCGCATGACTGGTACCCATTAAACAAAGAACATCTGCAAGGGAGCGCTGGGTCATTTTCAAGAGGAGCATTGACAACCGGGGCGCCAAAAATCATGAAGGTGGACAGTACATGTCTAAGGAGAAATATGGGGAGAAGAACAGTTCACAGAATATGGGGAGAAGAACAGTTCACAGAATTACGGGGTTGCTGCAGCATAGAAGAGGGACATCCGTCCAATCGGATTTCCGGTTCTCCGAATGAACAATGCAATTAATGCCATGCCCCACCTTCTCTCTCTAGCCCTGCAAAGTCTTCTTTTTTACATAATAATCCAATCCTTCTGAAATGCCTAGATTGAACCTGCTTCCTCTATCCCTCAGGCCGTGCATTCTAGATTTTAACGATTGGCTTTGTGAAACAATTGGTCCTTATATCTTCATTACTTCTTTAAGTTTAATTCTGTATCCTCTCGTTCTGCATCCTACTATTAATGGGAAGATTATTTCCCCCCATCTACTCCGTCAGTGCTTTTGAACCCCTCTATCAAATCTTTCAGGTTTCTTTTTGCCAGGGGAAACAATCCCAACTTCTCCTGTCTGTCTGCGTAGCTTACGTTTCTTATCGCTGGACTCATTCCCACGATTCGTTTCTGCACCTTTAACGTGCGATGGCTAGAAGTCGAAGAAATACATCAGTTGATGTGGAAGTATTGTTTTATGCATGCTTAACATAACGGCCCGTTACTTTCTTGCTCCCCAGCATCGGATTTGGGGGGGTATTCCAAAGACGAGTTCGGGAACCCCTCTGGGAAGTTCCGAGGTAAGGTTTACATGACAATTGCCCAGAAATTCATAGTTCCTCTGGACAATTACGCTGCACTGGGAACCATCCGAAAATGCGGGTTAAATCACAACATTCGGATGGTTCCGCCGGGGTTATATCAATACTTACTCAGAAAAGGTTAGACTAATTAAAACCTCTTCTAACTCCTGAGCAATTGTTGTAAAAACCTAAATCGACCCCAAAGGATGCAACATTGATATAAATCATTTGTTGTAATATCAACGTACTGCAGATACTGCAAATCTGAAATAAAAATGGGAAAATGCATGGGATAATACTCTGATCAGACCATATCCACGGGAAGAGAAAAAAAGAAGGAAAAGCGACTTGTCAGGTCGAAGTCATTTTATAAGCCGTTGCAGGAGAAATATATCATGGCGTCATAGGAAAGAACATCAATTAATTTAATCCTGATTTTCGCTAACGATGGGGAGCGGGAACAACTTCACAGTGGCTTCCTCGTCACGTTGAAAAAGTTGATTATGTACACTCCAAATTATTGACATGAACTGTGTTGTGCAAATACAAATAGCTGAACGGTTATTTGTTCAAATAAAAATTAAACATACATTAGCTCCCAGTTTTGTATAATGCAACATTAACCTCTACAAATTGAATTGCTACTTTACATTCCCGTCAGCACAGCTGCTGCGTTGACGTGAACTCACTGCTTTTTCTGCCGTCCCTGATGCGGAAGATCAAATGCCAGATCAGAGTCACCAACTAGTTTGACTTAATCTGTTAGCGGAACCCAGTAACAGGGCGCTTCTTTTTTGGAATAAAATCAGATATAGAAGGAAATCCTGTTCATTAATGTTTATATCTCGTTTTTCATGGAATGCGACATTTCTTAAAAGTCACCACATTAAATGAGTCTGAAAGTTAAAAAACAGCCTCTTAAACGGGAACAACAGCCTGTTGCAACTGAGGCTGACATGGGCGTAATGGAGAAAGTGTCCAGAAACAGAGGAGTAAATCAATTGCTCAGAGTTGCGCGACTAGAATTAAACGGTGTTTCGAGTCATGAGACTCGAAACGTCAACTCTTTTCTTCTCCGCCGATGCTGCCAGACCTGCTGAATTTTTCCAGGTAATTCTGTTTTTTTTTTTGTTTTGGATTTCCAGCATCCGCAGTTTTTTTGTTTTTATCTAGAATTAAACGATTATAGCTTGAAGATCTCAGTTTCATCACCGTTCTTTTGAGTTAATTTATCTCAGGAATGTGAGGTAAAATGGGCGCGATATCCCTCGGAATGGATAGGGTAGTGATAAATCACTTAGTTTATCCATTGATGTACGCTAATATGTCAGGTCATGGATGATGCCCGGATGGCGCTGGGTTTGTCATCCAATTACACACAGGTATAGATAGATATGTAGACAGTAATCATGGAAAAAAAGATTCACCGTGTGTCGCGTATTATTTATCAGGTCCCAAAGTATAAATTTAAAGTTCCATTGGATTATCTGATAATGTCAAATGTACATGGCAAACCATTTCAGGTCTCTGTGCCCCCTGCAGTCTGTGTTGTAATAAACTACTCGCATGCTGCATTACATTGAGCACTTTAAAAGTAAAAATTACATCTCTGGAGTCGTGATGTAGCAGAACACTATTACGAGTGTTTTTTTACATCCCTAACGATGAGGATTCGGCAGAAGTCAATACAAGAGGTGTTAAAGTGTTATTGGGGTTTACTCATGGATCGAAATTAAAATTATCACTAACTAAAAGGGAAGAGAAGTTGCCTGAAAGAGAGTGAGAAGTGTTTTGGGGGGTAGCAATTCTAGGCACCACATCTAGCGTCAAATTAATTAATGGAGAAATCTGATGGAATATATAATTTGCCCTCGTGTCAATACAACATTGTCTCAGGATCAAATTATAAAGGGATATTACGTACACAAAGACAACATTCCTTGGAATTCAGATGGGAAAATTGTGATTTGCTTGAAGTTTGCGAGATATGAATAGGTCTGTTGGTGTGAAGAAAGCTATTTCTGTTTGTCGGAAGTCTAGAATTAGGAATGAAGTGCACAAGCACCTCTACACGTAACGGATGGTGGACATCTGTATATTTATTCCATAAATGACAATCGGTGTTAGATTAATTTCTATTTTTATATTTAAAAAAATATCTGGTTGATGATTGCTGGTCATTAAAACATAATAAGGGGCATGAGTCAAAATTGGGGACATGGGGCTTTTTCACAGATCAGCCACTATATTCTTGAATGGCCGAACAGACTCGAGAGGCGAAATGATATACTCCTGTTTCTATATAATTTTTCATGTAAGGGAGGGACCTGGAATTTCAATTGACATGTAAGGAGACATTTGCAATAAAACAAAATATATGTTTTCCAGAATTTCAGAGATCGTTTGAGACAACTTGGTTAAATCATCAATGCACTGATGAATGCACCATAGCTAAACCAAGTTTAAAATATATCTATCAGGGTTCAAACACTGATATCTGACAAGGGTTTAAAATTGATCCTAAAGCGAATATACTTCAATTTAGAATTTCATTGCCACTAGCATGGCCTCCAGCGTCGAACCCTTTGCCCACTGGTGAAGAAGGAAAGTTTCTAGGGAAGGTAAAGAAAGGGACGCCTGGGCCTAATCTCTGATTGGCAAGGGGACACGGCTGTAAATCAATCAATTAGAAGTTGAAGGTTGAAGGGAATGAGGACATGCCTTGCAGGGCACATAGCGAAAGCAACAATCATGTGAGGCATGACATCAAAGGACACGAAAACATTTCTGTTCAAACCCATGTCTGTTGTTTAGTGTCGATTCGTTGATAAACTGGGTAATATCATTTCCACAGCATAGATTTGATGATATTTTTAGAAGGGTCATTATATAATATATAGGAATTATATATACTGGAGATAAGGGAAACTTTGCTGAACACTCTCGGATGGGATGCACATGAACCCAAAAACTAAATGGACCAGGGATGTGGTCACCACTATTAGAAAAGTGAAGGGCAAATACACATTGCGACGATGCAAGAAGAATGGATGCCATGACCTTTCCTGCAGACTAACTGTAAAAACAAGAAAGGTCACGCCACCTAAAGGACAGTACATTCCAGCACTAGAGCATTGAAAAATTGAGGGTGAAGCTTAACAACGTGGATTATGGAAGTTGAAGTGGTTGTTTTTAATCTAAATTTGAGTCTGTCACTTGGGTTATGTGAAACGAGTTATTAACAATTATTCGAAAATATAGGAGAACTATAAAATGTATCATCAGGAGGTAACTGCAAACTGGAAGGAAGGGGTAAGGAAGATGGGGGATGTAATGAGAACCAATTAAAATCGTCAAGAAAGTGACGTTTGTCAGAATGCCGAGGATTAACAGCCACAGCAGGGCTTGGATGAACAAACAGTCGAAGTAAGTGTGTGGGAATGAAGAGGCAATTAAAAATATTATTGGCAAATTGGAATCACAACAGGGTGTTAAAAATAGGGATTGTTGGAATATGCGGTTCATTGCAAAATAATCAGTTCGTGAGCCGGGGAAGCTGCATGGTACAGCAACAATTATGGCATGGTCAAACAATGAGGCTCACTGTAACCAAGATATTACTAGTGGTGTCATGCCTATCCTGTATTGCACACTTGTGATGAATTTGTACATACAATGCTGTGAGACATAGGGAGTAATCGAATCCCTTTTCCTATTCATGGAGAACAACTGGGAATGTGGTTCAATCGAGATCAGGGGACATCTCTTCACTTAAAGGCTTGTAGATACTTGGATTTATTTCCCAAATGTCTTTGGATGCTCTACCGTTGAGTATATCATTTAAATAAATAGATATATTATTGCATATTAAAATAGTCAAGGGATATGGCAATAGCGAAAACGAAAAGTTCAGGTAGAATATTGTCCATCATGCTATTGAATAGCTGACTCATGTTCTTATTTATGATTGACTTTAAAGCTGATAGGTGATCTAATGGAGGATTCCAAAATGATAAAAGCCGTTGGCAGTGTAGATATAGAACAGATATTTCCACTTTTGGCTGAGACAACAACTTTAGTCATAAACACAAGGTGTTATAGATATATATATATATAAATAAATCTGTGAGGAATCTCCAGTCAGAAAATGTTTAGCACACACAGTTTGCCATCACAAGGGAAAATCGATGCGACTCACAAAGACACATTTCAGAAGTTTGATCAACAAATGATATAGAATGGAATAGAAAAACAAATATGGATTTTGATAAATAAGATTAGGAGGAGGTCCCTGTAGAACATGAACACCGAGGGAAAGGTAGAAAGCTGATTAGCTTTTTATGTGCTTTAAATACAATTTAAGACTGCAACGCAGTCTTATATAATAATGGCCCAAATCATTAGCCTTATCGATTCCCAACCTACTATATATCAAACACAGATTCCTTGATTTTGTAGAGTTTGAAGATTAAAACAAAAGGCCCGGGTCCAGGTGTCAGCGTTTTGATTTCCTAATATCCTCTGCTTTTTCCTGCCTTCCTGATGAATAACAATTCAGCTTGAAAGAAACCTACTATGTTCAGATAGACGTAATATTCATACAGCAAGATGGCCAGGCAATGTAACTGCAAAAGGCATTGACATTTTAAGTTTGTTATAAAATCCAGTGTTCACCGTTTGCCTATTTTTTCTTTATCTCTGTATTCTCTGTTCCCATATCCTTCTGCTTCCTTCATTCCGTTTTCTGGGAAGTGGCAAAATCCAAAGACACATACGTCAGTTTAACGTCCGCCCCTTGCTTGATCTGTGGAAGCAACAATGACATGTCAGCAGCACTTGTTACTCAAAATTATAGTTGCAGATTGTCAATGCACATTACTGAGGTCAGATACTAGTGGTCCTAGTTCGAATGGGCTGTTATGTTTCTCAGTCATACCTGAGCATAAACAGTCTGGTCTTCCTGATGTCTGCGTTTCCCATTTTTCTTCTGTTCACGGAATTTCACAGCAGTGTATGTTGGAATCTCCGCCTCTCCTTCATGCTGTGTCTGAGGAAGGGTAGTGCAGAAGCATGAGATGAATATCAAGTCATCAAATGCAATAGAGCAACGAAGGAAGCGTATAAATTGTGCAGGACATAGGATTACATGACATAGCCCGTGTGGTAATAGTGTCACAATCCTGCAAGGTACCGTTAATTTTTCAAGCAGATATCTGAGCACCCAGAAATTAACCCATAACATCATGGCACAAGATTTCACGTCTTTAAACAAACAATGAAGAACCAAACAATGTAATATCAAAAAGAGCCATACAATGTTGGCATTAGAAATTTAACATCATAGGTTATCATTAATTATGCTATGAGCTCTGTTCTACTTTTTACTTAACCGCACCCCTATAATTCCTTAACACATTGCAACAAATTTGAAGTTTCATTTACTTATTTAAGAAGCATCCCAACGCCTATAACACAGCCCTCCAGAATTCATTTATAATCTCTCCAGTGTTCCAGTGAACCTCCAGCGTAAGATTCTACAACCTTCCATTAGCTTTTTCGCTATGAAACTCTCTACCTTTCCGATACACACCTCACGACTATACATGTCTCAGCTTCTTGTTCGGATTGCCTTCAGGTGCCCAACTGTGTTGTCAGTTTTCCAAGCTAACTCTACTAACTACTTTCTGCCACAACGCTCTACAGGGAGCACAGTTAACTTAACCCATGAGCTGTATTTTCATCTCAGAAAATCCGATCTGAGATACTGCCCCACTTGTATTCCACATGGTAAACGATGAAATTTGTATTTACTCAGATTGAAGGGCAGGACTAACTGATTAACATTTATTTTCTTTCCTACCCCAATTCCTAGAGCTCCACGGAGATCAAAGCTACAAATGTCTCCTTCTGTTCCCCAAAGTGAACTGCTCGCTTCTGTCAGCAAACACACACAACTATTTTAAACAAACAACGGCAAAAAAGCTTCACCTCGCTTCCATAACGACATTGCTTGAACATGGATGTCCTCAAACATAAATTATTTTACTTTCCACGCTTCCCTTGTTAACCCATATGAATAATTTGTATTTATAATTTAGTTGTGTGACTCTTTCTTTTACTACAAGCTTAGAGCTGGATAATTCATTGTTGGAGTATTTCACTCTCAACTCCAAACTTACAAGAGTCACACAAACCACAGTTGAAGCGTAATAAACCCAAGTTCATTGAGCTGCATTTCTATCAGAGTTGTTTATCTCATTTTCTCAACTAGATGTCCGCATTTATCTACAGCTAAAGTTTTAATTGCTATACCTAAAGGCAATATTCTAAAACAATTAAATGATGAACACTCTTTTTGCAGCAATAGTCAAGCAAGGAAACAGAGACAACTAATTCCCTGAAGCACTTGATAATGACCTAAATACCTATTCCAAGTCAATTTATGCAAGGCGTGGGATTGTGCAACTGATTTAACGGAAGACGAAGTTCAGGGTTTGTTGAGTTCAGAACCATACATTTGGCCTCAGTGGCCCTGCGTGCAGGAAGGATTGGGGCTGTGGATAGGTAGTGGCAGGGGCAACTCCCTGTAAACACTCACAGCCCCTCCCAGCAGCCCCCCTCCCTCATTCCCCGAAATGTTCATGGGTGGCGATGTCGTTTATAACAGTATTGAGCTGGGTTATGACTGGTTATGAAAATGAAACGTTAACTCTGTTTCCCTTTACAAATGCTGCCTGACCTACTGAGTATGTTCTGCATGTTCTGTTCTTTGAGCTAAGCTATTCTGCTTCACGCGTTTGAACAACTATCGGATCCGCATTTACAGAATGCAAATCCTCGAATGCCTACAAGGGCTGGTGTATTGCATGTACCCGGGTTCCATCGCTGGACTTATGGGTGATTGACTGCATGATCGTAGCAGAGATGGGCACTGAGGGACGTACGGACTTGGCAGGGGGAGCACTGGTGTCACAGCATTACTGATATAACGGTGAAGTACGTGCACAGCATATTTCAATATCACATTAGCATTAAACTGACCTGCTTCTCGAATTGGCCGGGTATAGTATCCGTCATCTCTGTGCCTGTTGGACAGCATAAGTTATATCAATGAACAATTTCATCATGACCTCGATACGGGAACATGTCCGGCAAAACTTATCCAACATTCAAACGAAGTGATCATACTTATCAGTAGGGACGTCACATCCCTTTCTGCTACTGAATGAAAAGGTGTTCATTTTACAGCGGAACATGTTATATTCCCAGGGCTTGGTTGACTATTTCTACTCAAGGTTTTGCCCCTCTCTTCACATTCGAACATTGGTGGTTTTATTAATTTATAGATTTATAGATTACAGATCCACGCCCTGTTACAGTAGAAAATGAAATGCCATCAGGATTATTGCCCACGCATAGTGAAAACAATCTAAAGATTATATTGCATTTTAGGACCCACTGCGTCATAAAAGCTCCCTGTTATGGCAGCGTTGAACAGTAATTAGACGATAAAACCCAATTCTGAACTAGTATAGTGGTACGTCTTACCTTTAGTTATGCATATTTTCCGAAGCTTGACAAGAATTATCAGCAATAGGATTATTAGTCCTCCCCCAGCACATCCAAATATATAGGGGAAAGTACCGGAACCGTGAGCTAAACGGGTAGAAAAAGTCGAATGTTAGCATCTTATAGAGGGAAGTACGCTAAATAATTAAGCAACATCAGATGTCAGGCACAATCGGCAAATCACAGCCATCGTCTCTCACTGAGATACTAAGCTAATTACATTCTCCCTCTTATTCTGGGATCATATTGTATCATGATTGAACGACTAAAGTACAAAACAGTGTAAAACACTTAAACTATGTGTGATAATATCAGCATTTAATTCTGATTAATTGTCATATTTTATTCAATCATTATGCAGCATTGTTCATGATTGATGAGTGTATACATGCGTTTAGGCTTAACTATATTTGGGAGTTTCTGTCTGTCCCTCTCCCTGTAACAGTGTGTCGGAAAGATACATCAATTAGACTGGTTAATAAAGAGACCCAGTTCCAGCCATCGAGCATGGATTATGGGGGATTTAGTTGAAGGTGATGAAAAATGAGTTCTTGGGAATGGCATCAACTATATGAACCAGGCCATGATCTGTCTCCTGTTTTCGGAGTTATCATTGTGGGAAATCTGTTGGTCAGGCCTTCATCATGGACTGGTGTAAAATGATTAGACAAATGCAACTGTTACATCTCTATTCAAAATATGGCGATGTGTAAATTCAGTAACTGCCAGCCGGTGAGCTAATTTAGCACAAAAATATTTAAATACAATAAATCAGGACAAAATTACTTGGCAGTTGAAAAAAAAAGAATGGGCTGCTAACTGAAAGTGAGCACAAATTGTTAAAAACAAATTGATTTTGACTTACTTGACTGAGCTTTTTGGAAATTAATTGAAAAGGTCTATAGGCACTGTGGTTGTTTTTCTATAAATTGACATTCAAAGGGTTTTAGAGAAAGGAACAGATATTAGGATACTTTTAAACAAATAAATCCATGCAATGAATTGATTCAGCAAACAAGCGGCACTTACTCAACAATAACCGCCCACTTTTGCTTCTGCCAAGGCCATTCAGTTCCTGACCTCATTGGAGCCTTTGTCCAAACATGGACAAATAAACTGAACTCAGGAGGTGAGGGGAAAGTGAGTGCCCTCAAAATCAAGGCAGTATTTGGCTGAAGGAGCCCCAGCAAAACCGGAGTCAATGGGTATCAGGTAAGGTCTCCAATTGCTGGAGTCATATCTACTAGCACTAAGGAAGCTGGTTTTGGCTGTTCAGGTCAATGCTCTCAATCTCTGGACATTGCTGAGGGAATTCCTCAGGGTAGTGTGCTAGACCTAACCATCTTCAGCTGCTTCACCAGCGACCCTCACTCCATCATAAGTGAGGCTGTTAATGATGATTGCACAGTGTTCAGTATGATTGGCGCTTCTTAGATACTGAAATAGTCCGTGTCCATACGCAGCAAGGTCTGGACAACATTCAGGCCTGGAGCATACTATCCGCACCACACAAGTGCCAATCAATGGCCATCTTCAACAAGAGAGAATTTTACCATCTACACGTGACACTCAATGGCATTGCCATCGCTGAGTGCCCCTCTATCAACATCGTGGGGGCCACCATTGAGCAGAAATTGAACTGGACCAGACACATACATATTTTGGCAAGACCAGCATGCCCAGGGGTAGGCATTCTGTGGCGAGTAACTCAACTCCTGGCTGTTCACAGACTGTCCACAATCTACAAGGTTCAAGTCGGGAGTATGATGGAACACTCTCCACTTGCCTGAATGAGTGCATCTTCAACACTGAAGAAGCTGGAAACTACCAAGAACAAAGCAGCCGGCTTGATTGACACCCTGTCAACACGTTAGATATTCACTACATCCAGCAGGGTCGCACAGTGCCAGCACTGTGTGCCATCTATCAGATGCGCTGCAGGAACTCACCAAAGATCCTTCGACAGCACTGTCCGAACCCTGAAACTCTACCACCTCGAAGGGCAAGGGCAGCAGCTGCATGGGGACACGATCTCCTGAAAATTACCCTGCAAAGCACATACCATCCCGGCTTGCAACTGCACTACCTTTACTTCACTGCCAGTACAACAAAATTCAAGAAACCCCTTCATAACAGCTCTGGGTATGTACTGCAGTGGTACAAGAAGCCGGCTCACTATCACCTTCCCAAGGGCAGTTATATATGGCAATAAATGCTGGCCTAGCTCGCGATTCCCTGAGCCCGTGAAAGAATAAAAAGAATGCTATCACAGATGATAAATCTCTTCCCTTCAAAATGAAGCCAATTTTCTATCCAAGCCAGTATATGTCCTCTAATCACACAGCAAGGTATCTTAAGTAGTACGTTATAATCTGGCACATCGTCAAACAATTTTCGATATTGTAATGAACACAGTAAATCTTTACAAACTTACCCATTAAGAAAGTTCTGGGACAGGTTAAGGAACCAAAAAGTGCTTGACAGGCCCCTATATCTTTCACAGATACAGCTTAGAGCAGTATTTTCAATGTGTGAATCTTACCCTGACCACGAACTCTGTAGCTACCGTTGGTTGGGACCTCGAGAGAGACATGAGAAACCTGGCATTTATAAACCTGTTCGATCTCCACAGGGTGGACGGAGCTGGAAGCTTCATATAATCCCTCCTCGTTCCATTTTACCATGGAGTTTATCCCAGATGTAAGTTCGATGTAATTTCCATACCAAGGGATGTTAACCGCCGCTGGAAAGAAGCTAGCTGTTGTACAGAGAAGTGTGAGGGGCGAAGAGGACAGGAGGGTAACTTTCACAGGCGTTGGCGGCACTGGGAATTAATTAACAGAAACTAGTTAAAATCGCTATTCGTGTATGACGTTCCAGAAAAAAAGAATGACAGCCAAGAAGCTACAATCTTTAGCAGCTGGAGTGCAGGGATAGTTCTCCCGAGATTAATTTTGGTTTGTTTTTATTTCATTCCTGCTTTCATTCTGCAATGGCTGAGGAACCACACTATGCCTGTGCACTGCAACTAACATAAGACCCAGTTAAACAGAATCCGCCAATGCGATATCTTAAAACTGTTGCCAGGTACTTCTGTGTGATTTACACCTTCAGTTGCTTTATTCGTTCATAGGGTGTAGGCGTTGTTGGCAAGGCAAGCATTTATTGCATAGCCAGAATTGCCCTTGAGAAGGTGACGGTGAACAGCCTTCTTGAACCGCTGCAGTCCGCATGGAATTCCAGAGCTTTAATGCCGTGAAGTATTGGCCGTATCTGTTTAATCTAGTTAACAACTTTGTCAATAGGGAGGCATTGCATTCTGTAAGATAGCTGCACCAAGTGTGTAATAGTTACACTAACAGGGAAAACAGTCTTGCCTTTAGTTCAGCCTGGGCGTTGTTCATAAAGTCTAACATAAAACAGGTTGTATGTAACAGAGCTAACGTAATGGATTCACTTCCGAGATAATGTACAGGCTTTGACCACAGTTCGCGCTCTGCAGGAATAATTTCGAGTCTTTGTCACAGTTCATGTAACACAAATCAAAAGAGAGAAAAGCCAAATAAATGTACACAAAAATGTTATCCCAAGCAAGTGTAGTTCCGGAGATCAGTGTGTATGTAGAATCATAGAACGCTTCCAACAGAGAAATGTAGCATTCAACACGTCAGCTCCCTGCAACTGAAACCCACTAATTCCACTCCCCTGCCTTTATCCCGTAGCTCTGAAAGATTCTTTAAAAGCTCCAAATTATATTTTGAAGGGCTTGTTTGAAACTGCTTGAATCACACTCCCAGGCAGTGACTTCCGGATTCTAACCACTTGCCGTCTACAAAGTTACTCTTTGAGTTCTGTTTGCCTCTTTGACCAAACCTCTTGCCAATATGTTCTCAATTTCTCGATAGCATCGCCAACGGCAACAATTGTTTTTATCTGCTCTGTCCAGATCGCTTATGGTTGTTACCGCCTCTACAAAATGTGCTCTTAATCTTCTCTTCTTCAAGGAGAACCACCCAGCTTCCCAAATCACTCCGCGTTACTGAAGCTTCTCATCTGTGGACCCATTCTTGTGAATCTTTCTGCACCTTCTATAATGTGTCGCTTCATTGCTAAAGCGTGATGCTTAGAGCTAGACAGAATACTCCAATGGGGTCCATTCATAAGGCCCTGAATGTGAAGCATTTATAAAGCCATGGGCCCCATTTGCTGATAAACCACTTTTGCAATCGATGCCGCCAACGTATGTTACTTGCACAAAACGCTTGCAGGCCTCTGTAGTCTTATACTCACTTCAAAATTCTCTTCATCCTCTGAACGCCATCACAAAATTTCCTCCTCTTTGAAAGAAAAACTGTTCATCACCACACTCCGTTTCCTGTCTCTAGGCCAGAAATTTACTTGAAACATATCGCCTTTAAAGGTCTTTCCATTACACTTTGGTGTGTCAATCTTCAATATCATTTTAGCGGGCTCAGACAAGTCCTCACATCAGGAAATTTGGCTCTCCCCCACTTAATTATCTTTACTTCGATTCTTCTTTGATTTTTTATTCCATAACCAACGTAAAGCTCAGGACACTATAATGACTTTCTAATACTGGTAACACACCTTGATTCATTTCAACCACTTCATCCCTGAGAAATAAATCCAGTATTGCCTACTTCCTCGTTGGACTGAAAACATGCTGATGTACATTATCTTGAACACTCTGGAGAAAATCTTGCCCTTAACTGTATTAACACGCCAGCCCATTTTGAAAAAAAAAGTCCTTCATTATAATTAGCCTATAATTCTTGCAATTCTCTAAATGTCTTGCAAATTTGCCCCTCTGTATCGTGTGAACTAATTGATTTCCTGGAAAATACATCGAACACTTGAAATACAAATATTATTTCATGGCTCTAACCGAACAAATCCCGTTCTTGCCCGCACTATCTCTCCCATTTTGCAAACACTGTTTGATCAATAATGCTACTTGTCTGCCTTATTTTGATTTCCAATCCATCCTTAATGCGTTCTATCCAGGAATACGTAATGCCCTGTCATGCACCCTGCTGAGCCAGGTGCTTGATATTAGCACAAATATCATTTTAACATCAATAGAGAAATTGTATTGAAGAAAATTTGAAAATCTAAAATCCGACAAACTGCGAGAACCTGATGGCCTACATCCTAAATTGTGAAAATATTTGTCTGCAAAGACGGGGGATGTACTGGTTACGATTTTCCAAAATCCTCTAGGTGCTGAAGGGTCCCACCAGATTAAAAGTTAGCAAATGCAACACCGCTATTAGGGAACGAAGGGAGAAAGTAAACAGTACATAGCAGGGCAATGAGCCTGGAATCACCTTCGGGAAAGTGCAAGGCCTTCTTATGAAGCAATTCTTAATAAAGTACGTCGAAAATCATAGTGTGACAATGCTATCCGGCTTTCAAGAAACGGTACTCGTGTTTGACCCATTTATTGCATGTTTTATTGTTTTTTTGTTTGAGGATGTAACTAGTAAGTTAAATAAAAATGAAAAAGTCGACGTTGTGTAATTGGATTTCCAAAAGTCATTCGATAAGGTGCCATACAAAAGGTTAATGCATATGGCCAAGTATGCGGAGTTCGGGGTAATATATCAGCATGAATAGTCGGTTGGTGAAGAGACAGCAGCGAGGAGGGACATATATGCCATGTCCGAGTTCGCAGGCTGTGACAAGTGGAATGCCACGAGAAACGGCTCTGGAGGCACAGCTTTTTAGAATCTATGTTATTGACTTCACCAAAGAGACGGAATGTATCTTAGCTTCCTTCAGCACAAAGCTACGTGGGAATATAAGTTGTGATTAGGACACAAAGAGGCTGCAAAGAGAGACAGATAGTTAAGTGAGCGAGCAACACGTTCGCAGATTGAGTAAGACGTGGGCAAGTGCGAGGCATGAATTTCGTTCGTAACAACGGTAAAGCAGAATATGTTGTTAACATGAATCCTGTCAATGATGGTGTTTAGAGGGACTTGGGTACTCGTACAAGGAAGATAGAACATTGTCATGCAGGAGCAATAGGCAATTAGGAAGAAAAATGGCATGTTGACCTTTATTGTACTGGGATTGGAGGACAAGAATAAATAACTTTTGCTACGCTTGCACCGGGCTTTAGCGACCCAACACTGTCATGCTATCTTTTGCTTGATCGCCATGTTTAATACATCCTATTATTGAATTAGAAGCAATGGAGGGAAGGTTCTTTAGATTGGTCTACGGATAGAGAGGATTGCCTTATGATGACAGAATGAGCAAATTGGGTTTATGTTTTCCAGAGGTCAGGAGAATGAGACGTGATCACGTTGAAACATACAAGGTTCTGATGGGGACTTAACAGGGTAGAAACGGAGCGGCTGTTTCCACTGCCTGAGGAACTTTGAACACGGGAGATATGTCTCAGCTAAGAGGGTGGTCCTCATTGAATCAACATCCTGGAACCCCTCCGTGATAGCACGGTGCTAGGACCTTCACCACGTCGCAAGATTGATTCAAGAAAAATAGACACTACCATTTTCTCAACGAGAAATATGAATAATCAATAAATTCCAGCCCATCCAGAGATTTTCATACTCAGGAAATTAACTAAATTAAATAAAATACAGTTAACTAAATGATAGAGCATTAAGCAACAATGATTGGCTGAGATCAGTAGTGTTGATATCCGCAGATCGATGAATGTTGCAGCTCCGGGTGAACGGAAAGGGATCGCTGCCAATTGCGATACGCAATAACAGTTCCAAAGAAAGACAAATGCCTTGCTGCTCTTCTGTTAACTATTTTGTAAGATATACCTTCATAAGTTTATTCTAACTCTTTACCCGTTCCCTCTCACTCACCGTGTACAATCAGCTCAGTCCCATTCCCATTGGAAATCTTTCCTGCCCTGTCTCTCACGCTGCAATGATAGACTCCTGCATCCTGGAAACTCACATTCAGCAGGTGGAGTTCGGATGATTCCTTGCTTCAACGGTATCATTACTTTCCTTTCGTCTGCAGTCACATCCAGTGTCCTGTTCTTACTGCCTCTCCGCCAATAAACATCCATCCATGCGTTGGAATCGAAAAGCCCGAACGAACAATTCATAGAAACATTTGCACCTTTCACTGAAGTCACACGAACGGGGAACTGAGTCGCCGAGAGAGTGGCCCCATCAGCTACTGTCAGAAATAAGCACAAATACTGTTTATGCGCAAAGACAATGATTAGCAACACGAATAAAGAGGAAGTATTACAAATTATAGAACAAAAGGAACTGGGAAACTGTACAATAAACATTTTACCTAAGTGATATCTACTCAGTTCTCATCTCTCTTCTTATTTATCAGACATGTGTAAATATATATACCCGTGTAAATGATGCCCAGTGTTGAGACGTATCGCAGCACATCGAGCTGGCGCATTTTGCGCACTCAAACAACTCAATCGCTGTTGCTTCAAGTCCGTGGCAAACACTGGGGGGGGGGTGCCGTATGGAACGATATGAAGATAACCTGACATTGAACGTGTTGTGATGTAAAGATTCACAAGTTGGCTGAAGCTACAACTTCAATACACTGACTTTACTTTCACATCAGAGCTGAGAAGAGGCCGTGAGGGTTAAAGCCGCCCACATATCTTCGTTGTTGAAGAGAAGATGAAACATTTTCGCATCACGTGATAGTTTCCGAACTGCTGCAGCTCTGAAGAAATTTTTTACTGATACTATTGTACGGTTACTGTGAAAGTGCTCTGGCTCTATTCAGGTTTCCCTGCATCGTTTGGTCTCAGAGAACTGCGACTACACAATGGAAACGCAGCTGGACGACAGGACAACATCGCATTTTTTTCAAGAGTCCTTCGCTACCTAGGACGTTATACACCACTGCAGATAATCTGTCAGGCATGCAGCAGACTTGGAGGTTTGGAACTGATGACAGCCAGGTTGGTAGAAACGATAGAACCTCCATTGAATTTATACGGCAGGCTCTCAATGAACAGTTGCGATGTGGGCCGGGGTGGGATGTGTGTGGGTGTGAGGGCATTTTCCAGATAGTGATCATAACTCCGATAGATTCAAGGTTTTCATGTTCAAGGACAAGGATGGGTCAGATATCAGAGTTCTACATTGGGGGTAGGCAGATTTCAATAAGATCAGATGTGATTTGGCGAGAGTGGACTGGCAGATGCTGCTTTTAGGTAAATCAGCATCAGATCAGTGGGACTCGTTCAAGAAGGAAATAGGGAGATTACTGATCCAACATATTTCTAGAATGTAGGCATAGAATGTAAAAACAGGTAGGTCATGCTGAGCTGTATAAAACGCTTGTTAGGCCACAGCCAGAGTATTGCGTGCAGTCCTGGGATCCGCATTATAGGAAGGATGTGATTGCACTAGACAGAGGAGGTTTACGAGGATGTTGCCTGGGCTGGAGAATTTTAGTTTTGAGGATAGATTGGAGAGACTGGAGTTATTTTCCCTTGAGCAGAGAAAATTGAGGGGGGATGGGGTTGGGGGGGGGGCGGGGTAGGGGGGCATGATTGATGTGTGTAAAATTATGAGGGGCATAGATAGGATAGGCGGGAAGGAACCTTTCCCCTTGGCAGAGGGATCAAAAACCAGGGGCCATAGATTTAATTTAAGGGGCAGGAGGATTAGAGGGGATGTGAAAAAGATTCTGTTTCACCCAGAGGGGGGTGGGAATCTGGAACTCACTGCGTGAAAGTCTGGTACAGGCAGAATCCCTCATAGCATTTAAGAAGAATTTGGATGAGCACTTGCGATGCCATGGCATACAAGGCTATGGGCCTAGTGCTGGAAAATTGAATTAGAATATTTAGGCACTTTTTTGACCAGCACAGACTCGATGGGCTAAGGGGCCTTTTTCTGTGCTATAGACTACTATAAATCTATGACTGTATGATACTTCGGCAGAAGAAATTGTACTTTATGTTCACTAGTTTAATGACGGTGTCTGGCTAATTTTGCTGGTGCCTCGATAGTGCTGCCACTAATTGCATGATTTTGCTGGCAACTGGGCAATGCTGCTGGTGATTGGATAATCTGGCTGGTGTTTCTTTACTCATTCAAGGGATGTGGGTGGCCCTGCCAAGACCAGAATTTACTACTCACCCCTAATTGACTGTGAACTAAATGGCTTGACAGGCCATTTCAGCAGGTAGTTAAGAGTCAGTTGCTGTAGGTTTGGAGTCACATGTAGGCCAGACCAGGACAATATCATATTTAGCAGATGGCAGATTTTTTCCCTGAAGGAAACAGATAGGTTTTGGTGACAATCAACAATAGTTGCACGGCCAACATTGCTGAAGTTGGCTTTCAATTGCAGAATTTTTAACGGAATTACAATCCCACTAGATGCCGGAGAGGGATTTGAAACCCTGTTACTAGACCATTAGTTTGGGCCTCTGGTTTGTTTGCCCAGTGATGTTACCACTACAACACCATCTCCCAAAAGCTTGGTATTGGTAACTAGAAGCTATTGTTGTGGCTGACTGTGCAATGGTCGTGCTGGTGACTGGATTGATTTCTTGATGTGTGGTTGATCCTTTTGGTTACTGGATGTTGCTGCTTGAGACTAAGTAATACAGTTGCTGGTGAATGAAAGGTTGGTGATCACGATTTTCTTGCTTGTCACTAAGTGATGCTGCTGATGTCTAAGTATTTATCCTGTTAATTAGATGTTGCTACTGGTGACTGAATTGTACTGGTATTGATGACTGGATGATGATGTTCCAGTGTCTGCTTGATTCTGCTGGTCACCCTATGTTCCTGTTAGAGTCTGGATGTTGCAGGAGACCATGCATTTTCTCTGGAAAGTGAATGCACTTTTGGTAACCTAGAGTTTATGTTGATAGGGAATATTCCTGGTTATTCATGATGTTGCTAAGGACTAGTTATTGGTAATGATAACAGACTGAGGAGTTTATTTGCTGGTGATTGTGAAATGGTGACTGGAATACGCTGATCATGATTAGTACTTTTACCAGCTATTGGATGCTTTTTCAGGTGGCAGTGCTTTTGCGGTAGGCTGATGGATGATGTATCTCATGATTGTGTTGTGCTGCTGCTGAATGGCTAATCAGCTTGAGAATGGGGGATGCCGCTGTTAGTGACTGGGCAAGGGCGTTCAGGGTGACCAGGTGCCAGTGATGACTGGATGCTGCCACTGGTGTTTCTGTGTTTCTGGTATCATATAATTACAGAATCATTGAAAGTTTACAGCACAGAAAAAGGCAATTAGCCCGTGCCTATTCCGGCCCCCTGCAAGAGCAATTTACCTTGACCCACCTCCCCATTTTTATTCTGCTTTGCACTGCAGTTCTTCTCTCCAGAAAATTATCCAATTCTCATTTAAAGACAGTTCATTCTAGGTCCTAAACTCTCGCTGTTTTTTTTTAAAGCTCCCATTCACAAGCTGATTAGCCATTCATGCACCAGGCACCATTAGTTGGTATATTCTCCATGTCAATTCCTCTACCAAATAGAGCCCAGTTTCCAACCAATCAGCACTCTCTACTCATACACCCTAAAGTTGTTGCTTACACTGACATTGGTATTCTTGCGATGGTCCCAATAAACTCGAGATGAGAAATTTCAACAAAATCCCTTTCTTTCAGCAATATTCAAGTTCTGTACTACCAAGCAATTAAAATGCGATGGAGCGTTGCTTATGTATCAATGCAAAAGTCACTGAAAATGGCAGGAGAAGTTTAGAGAGACAAGTTAAAGATAATGAACGGCTCCAGAGAGGTGGTGATGAGATAAAGCTGTGTGCTACTAACACACAAGTGGAACTTAATGTTGCCTTGATGGGTGATGGAGTAGCAAGTGAACATTTTTTTAAAATTTATGGAATGTGGTCGACCTTGGCAAGGCAAGTATTTGTTGCATATCCATAATTAACCTTGAAAAGTTGATGGTGAGATGCCGCCTTGAATATCCCCACTCTATCTAGTATAAAGACGCTCACACTGCTGCTGTGAAGGGAGTTCCAACATTTGAGTCCGGCGTCAGGGTGCTGTGCAGTTTGGAGGGGAACTTCCATGTGGTGGTGCTTTGAAATAGTCATGTGGTGTGGCTGGAAAAGCCAGAGGGAGATGGCGGAATAATTGCACTATCATGGAGCAGTAACATTGGGGCCCAGGCCAACGTTCTGGGGATATGATTTCAAACACCATCTCGGCAGCTGGTGGAAGTTAAATTTAATTCACAAATTCTGGTATACAAAGCTTATCTCCAGAACGGTAACTATAATTGATTGTCGTAAAATTCCCGTTTGATTCACAAATGTTCGGCGCAGAACAAAATTTGCCTGCCTACATGTGACTCTTATCTCTCTGCCTTCAAGTCGCATTTTCTGTTATGTCATGAATATTGTTCTGCTCCTAGTGTCACGTGTAGGTCAAGCAGTGTAAGGGTGATAGCTTTTCTTCTAAATGCGCATTAATCAAGCAGACGGGTTTTAGCCAAAATGGATAACAATTTTCATGGTCGGACTATCCTTATAATTACAAATGTATTAATTGAATTTGAATTCAACCAGCTCTGTTGCGATTTGAATGCACGCCCACCTAAGATTACTTTGCGCCACTGGCTTATTAGTTCAATGACTTCACCAGTGCACCACCGTCCCTGCTTCTTCCATGTTGGTGGAAAACAAATGGAGACGTGAAATAGAATGGGGTAATGCAAAATCCTTGGAATCTCCGAATGTGATGGTGTGGGAGAGGGAAGAGAAGCCATGGCAGCTGCTTTTCTGGGTACCGGTCTATTGACAGGAATGGAATCAAGCAAGGGCAATTTCAACCAGCTGGATGATGGAGGGGAGGGATTGCAGTTTACTGCGTCGAAGGCTGCAGAAAGCTAATGACTGAGGGGAGGTGGCGGCGTAGTGGTCTTGGCAGAGGATTAGGAACTCAGAATAATTCCTTAGGTAACCGCGTTTGAATCCCACCACAGCAGATGGTGGAATTTGAATTCAATACAAATCGGCAATTAAAAGCATAATGACGACCATGAAATTACTGTCGTAAAATCCCATGCGGTCCCTCTTTAGCGAATGGAATTTAGTTGTTTGCATGTGATACCAACCCCGCAGCAATGTGGTTGGCTCTGAAATAGCCTCGCCACCATGAGACATGCAAGGAATGAATCCACACAGACCACTCGATATTTAAAAACTGGTGTCTGTGATGCTGGGTGCTCTGGAGAAGTTCGAGATGGATGATTCGTCACTTCTAGCTGACGACTGCTGCGAATGCACTGATGTGCTGAGCTCCCCCATCATTGAGGAATCAGGTGTTTGTGGAGCCTCCCTGTCCAGTGAGTTGTTTTATAGCGAATATTCACTACTGGATGTGCCAGGAATGCAGAGCTCAGATCTAACCCGTTGCTTGTGGTACCACTTAGAACTGTTTATTGCACGCTACCTACACTCTCTGGTACCCATGTCGTCCTGAGTTGCAACTTCACCACGTTGACACCTCATTTTCAGATATGCCTGGTGCTGATCCTGCCATATGCTTCTGCACTCACAGGGCTTGGTGATAGTGTTAGCCTGGGACATAAGCCAGTTCATGATGTTACAGATTGTAGTTGAACAACATTCTGCAGCTGCTGGTTATTAGGGAGATTAATCAGCTTTTTCTGATATAATCATACTCATGGAAACTCCCAGATGCCAGCATCACTGTCCCTGGGTATATCCAGTTCCAGCAGCCGGATAGATCAAGTAAAGGTTGTACATTGGCACGTTGACGGGTGGGACTCAACATCGACTCTGGACTTCATGAAGTCTCATGGCATCAGGTCAGATATGAGCAAGGAAATACCCTGCTGCTTCCCAGGTAGTGCACAGCGCCCAACACACCCCCACCCCCACACCGTCAGCTGATGAATCAATGCTCCTCCATGTTGAAGATCACTTGGAAGAAGGCCAGAGAGTGGAAAGGGTCCAGAATGCACCCTTGGTGGGGGACTTCAATATCCATGAGCAGAAATGGCTCAGTAGCATCGCTGTAGACCGAGATGGACAGTCCTAAGGGACATAGCAGCTAGACAGGTTCTGCGGCAGGTGGTGAGGGAACTAACAAGAGGGAAAAAACATATTTGAAGTCACTCTCACCAACCTGGCTGCCGGAGAGGCATCTGTGCATGACAATATCGGTTCAAGTGATCATTGCACAGTACTTGTGGAAACGAAGGTCCATCTTTGCATTGAGGATGCCCTCCATCTTGACCAACGTGCTAAAAGTGATAGACTTCGTACAGGCCTAGCAACAATAGACTGGCTAGCCATGAGGCGCTGTGGACCACCAGCTGCTGCAGGATTGTGCTCAACTACAATCTGATACATAATTGACCAGCTTATACCCCACGCTGACATTATCAACAAGCCCTGAGTGTGCACAAGGGCATGCCAGGATCAGCATCAGGCCTGGTGAAGTTGCAGCCCAGGACTACATGGGCACCAGAGGGAGTAAGTAGCATGCAATAGACAGTTTGAAGCGACACCACAACCAATGGATTAGATCTAAGCTCTGCATTCCTGGCACATCCAATAGTGAATAGTGGCGATGAAACAACTCACTGGAGAAGGGGCTCCACAAACACCTCATTCTTCAATGATGGGGTAGCTCAGCACATCAGTGCAAATGTTAAGGCTGAAGGATTTGCAACAATCGTCAGCCAGAAGTGATGAGAGGATGGTCCATCTCGACCTTCTCCAGAGACCCCAGTATCACAGACGCCAATTTTTAGCCTATTTAGTTCACAGCACGTGATAAAAAAGACATCCTGAAGGCACCAAGTATTAAAAAAGTTGTGGACCTTGACACTATTATGGTAATAGTAATGAAGGCCTTTTCCCCAGAACTTGCCGTGTCCCTAGCCAAGTTGTTCCGGTACAGCTAGAACACTGACACATACCCGGCAATGTGATAAAAAATGCCGATGTATAGGCCATCCGCAAAAAGCAGGTCAAATTTAACCCAGCCAATACCACGCCATCAGTCTAAGCTCGATCATGGTAATATTATGGAAGGGGTCATCAACAGTGCTATCAAGCGGCACTTGCTTAGGAATAACCTGCTCACGACCGATCAGTTTGGGTTCCACCAGGATGACTGAGCTATGGACCTCATGATAGCTTTTGTTCAAACATGGACAAAAGTGCTGACCTCCCGAGGGGTGGTCAACGTGACAACCTTGGACATTTATGCAATGCTTAATCCAATGTGGCAACGAGGCACCCTATCAAAACTGAACTCAATGGGAATCAGCGGGGCAACTCTCCGCTTGTTGACGTCATACCTAGTACAAATTAAAAATTGTTGTGGTTGTTGTACTTCAACCATGTCACTTCCAGGATATCACTGCAGCAGTTTCTCAGGGCAGAGCCCTCGGCCCAACCATCTTCACCTGCTTCATCAATGAAGTTCCTTCATTATAAGCTCGGAAATTGGGATATTCGATATTGATTGCGCAATGTTCAGTACTATTCGCTACCATTTTCAGAGCCCATCTGGCGTGCTCTTCATCTCAGGAATTAGATAATGGCCTTGGAGATGTATATTACATTACAGGAACAGATTGAATCGATATTGTGCTAATTCCACTGAGTTTTTAATTTTAATTTGTGGCACAATCGCTGTGTTCAAAATGATAATAAGTATTCGTTATGCCAGTTAGAGAGAAAGCGTTTTGCCTGGTTGGAAATGCTGCAGCACGTCATTCAGGAATGGAATCTAAAATCACTTTGTGGCACAAAGGCCAGTCTAAATGTTTCCACCTGTAGACTGTGGATACGGGGTTATGTGATCATGTCAAGGATGAGGTAAACGTTTTGCTATTATGTTAAGGGATCAACAGTTATGGACCGTAGGCTGGTAAATGGAATTAAGATACAGATCAGCCATGATTTTATTGAGCTGGGGGACAGGTTGGAAATGCTGAATTGCCTTCTCTTTTTTCTGTTTTCCATGATTCTTTCAACTTTATTGGACGATTTCAAAGGAGCACTCCCCCAACCAGAAAGAAATGAACCGAAATATTAGGTGTCACAGTGAATTGTCCAACAGGCTTGAATAGTATTCAGTCAGCGCGACGATGTTTATTCCGATTCGTGTTCAATGACGATTTTCATTTTATTTATATATTCTGTAATCACATTCGCGGTTGTACTTTTAAACAGCTGAGTTCCAATCTTCCTCTTAAGCTTTATACATTGGCTTCAGCTTCTTCTTACTTCCCATTCTCGCCATATTTCTAATATGCTCGGGGCGCAAGTTCAACGTGGCGATTGGTGGGCTTTCAAATACATGATCACGTGAAATGAATTAAAAAACTGCCTGTATTTTAAAGCTAGTCTTTGCAATGGTAAACATTTAGATATCATCTTTTGTCGTGGAATTGAGCAAGCATGAAGACAACAGCATGTCGCTAAGTGCAGCTGAACACAGAGTGTGTACTTTTGATATTGGTGAGTGAGGAAATTCAGTGTAGCAAGGGAAGAGATGCTGTTCACTTAAATAGCTACATTTTCAAGAAACTTCAGAAAAGATCACGGGATCGGTGGTCCCGGGAAATCCAGAAAGAAAAAGCTCAGATCTTGGCTCCAGAAGGGATAGTTTGAGTCGTGAGAGAATCAAGTGCCTCATCACAAGGAAACAGGTAGTTGATGGCAAGAATTATTCTGATTTCCCTTTGAAAACTCGGGTAGTTGTACTAATAGTAAGTTGTTTTCACAAGTAGAAGTTTTGTTGATATTAGTAAAGCTTGTAAGGTTGACTGGCGAGTAATTCTTGTTTATCTTAAGTAGGAATTTCAATCGCGGTTACGAGAACATTCGTTGAAATAATAATAATATAAACATCGACAGGGCTTCAGAAGTTAATTAAAATGTAATCAGTAAAATAACTAATTATTCAATTGCTCTAAAAATGCTTCGAAGGTGATATGTGGCAGCTGCAGAACGTGAAAGCTCATGGACGCAGTACGATTCAAGGCAAACATGCCCGCGGTAATTGATTGCGGCTCAGAGCCAAACAAGCGGAAACTTACTGTAAGCGTTGTGACACATAGCGAGGCGGGGGTGCGTGGGGGGAGGGGGGGCGGGGAGGGGGTGGTGTGGGGGCGGAGGAAATTTAACTCGATCCTTCGTTCCAAGAGGCGTCTGGTTTGGTTCATGTTCAGCGACAGGAGGGTGTGACTGTGAGCGAGACAGGGAAGGGGTTCGATATGGTATGAATGGAGGACGCCTTTGCAATTATCTGTGTAATTGTTTGGCTCGGGAGCCGCAGTAACTTAAGATATGTAGATCTGTACCTGTAAGAAATTTTATTGTGGTTTCGTAAGTTTATCGAGAAACAATTTTTGAGGCATGATGCATTCGCCAAATAGAGAGTAAAAATAGACAGCCTATGACAGTTCAGAGAGTTTCACTGGTCCCAAAGGACAAACAGATGGTTCGCCCAGAATGTGCTGATTTCGGTAGCTTGCGATAGCAGCTTTCTGCTGTCTGGTTGAGGTGCAAAGGAACTCTTCCGTCGGTCTAGCTCGAGCTTTCCTAGTGCATTTTCCATGTGAAGAACCAGGTGTGTTACTTGACTGGGACCTCTCCTTGTGTCCGAGCACCCTAATATACTGATATATTTTTTAAAATCTAGAAACTGCTATTTTCCCCAATGGTAATCGTTTGCTTTAATCTTTTTAACAAATCAATACACGACACTTACCCGAGGTTTCAGGATGGTCGCTTCCCCGCTGTCCATAACTCAACAAGAGGTCCTTTTTTAGTTTACCTCATGCTAGGAATCTTTTTCTAGATAATGCCAGTGCACAGGGCTCCTGGGGGCTTCCTGCTATCGGGCCTGGAATGTTTTTAGCGTTTAGTGCTTCTAGTGCTGGGAAAGCAAACCTGTGACATTTGTCTCTACTTTGACTTGGTCTCTAGCTCCTTAAAATTGTTCAATGTATTTTCAGAGGGGGAGATAAGAGCGATGGCATGAATATTGATGTGGGAGAAGTGCGTTTCTGTTCCTGGCCCACTGACACCAATCTTGGGGCAAGTGGGGTTGTCCCACGTCGGAGGTCTGTACCTGAACCATCAATGCTCCCAGCAGTGTTCTCACGAACTGCAATATTAGGTTAGTAGAGAGCGTCCTAAGTTTGGAAAGCTGTGTTACGTCAAAGAGTAGAGACAAGGCAAAAGAGAAACGCATTAATATGGGAACGGACACACAGACCATGACTGGAAGGGACTGAAAATACAAACCAAAGAGCAAATCAGCGAATAAGGCCAGAGGTTGGTAAAATAATACCGAGAAAATCTAATGACTCATTATCTGAATGCACACAACGTTGGAAAAATGATGAACTGATCGCGCAAATAGAAATAAATAAGTACAATCTGATATCCATTGCAGAGACAGGGCTGCAGGATGACATAAATTAGCACCTGGACGTTGAACATCTAGGACGCACAGGACACTGGGAAAAGCTGAAAGGCCCTTTAAATTAATGATGGTATTAGCACAAAAAAGACGGACGACTTGAGTTCAGGAAATTAAAATGGAGAACTGGTTTGTGTAGAGATAACAAATGATAAAGGCGAGAAGGTATTTGTGGGAGTGGTGCGCAGGCCCCTAACAGTAGCCACATGGTAGGACAGGGTGGAAAGGAAGGAATAGTAGGAGCTTGTCTGAAAGTAACACGGAAATGATGGGGGAGCGGGGGGGTGGGGGGGGGGGGCGGGGGTGGTGTTTCAATTTACTTATAGGACGCAAAATCAGATGGGCAAAAAGTAGCTTAGAGGAGTAATTCATTCAGGTTTTCGGAATAATATCATAGAACAGCATGTTCTAGTTCCAACTTGTGAGCAGGCTACACCAGGCCTGGTGTGCAACGAGCTACTCTAACTTTTCCCTCCTTATTAATCTTTTTTTTTTCCTTGCTGCTGTTTTTTCTAATTTTAATTCTGTCCAGTCTTCTGACCTCTCACCCACCTTTTCGTAATCAAATGTTTTTTTTCTTGAAACTTGATATTAGTTAATCACTGATTAAGGTCGCCCATTGGAACTTTTCTTTCTTGTTGGAATGTGCCTATTCCGTGTTTTATGAAATATTCCTCCGAAGGCCTGCCACTGTATATCTATAGACCTATCCCTTAACCTAAATGGCCAGTTCATTTCAGCTAGCTCTACTTTCATCCCATCAATGTCGTTGGTAGTACTATCAATATTGTTAATAAACCATTCGATAAGGTCATGACTGAACCATTAGTGTTTCGAATTCCACATTCCTAATAACATTTGAACCGCCAGAAACACAGGAAGGAAAGCCTGTTGTACCTGAGGCTGACATGGACGTAATGGAGCAATTGTCCAGAAACAGAGGTGTACATCAGTTGCTCAGTGTTGCACGACTACAATTAAACCATTATACCTGGAAGATCTCAGTTTCATTGCCGTTCCTTTGAGTTAATTTATCTCAGGAAGGTGAGGTAAAACTAGCCACGATATCTCTCGGAATGGATAGGGTAGCATTAAATCACTCAGTTTATTCACTGATGTGCGCTAACATGTCAGTGAATGGATGACGCCCGGATGGCGCTGGGTATATCATCCAATTACACACAGATATGGATAGATAATTGGACAGTACTCCTAGAAACAAGATTCACCATCTGTCGTATTACTTATCAGGCCTCAAACGATAAATTTAAAGCTTCATTGGATTCTCTGATAATGTCAAATGGACCGGTCAAACCATTCATGTCTCCGCATGCCTCTTGCATTCTGCGCTCTGATAAACTACTCATGTGTGGCATTACACTGAGCACTTTAAAAGACAAAATTCCATCTCCGGAATTGCGTACTTATGTACATTATTGCGAATATCCTTTTAATTCCCCAGCGACGATGATTCGGCAGAAGTCAATACAAAAGGTGCTAAAGTGCTTAAGTGTTATTGCGTTGTACTCATGTGTCGCAATTAAAATTTGCCCCTACTAAAAGCAGGCGAATTTGCCTGAAAGTGATCGAGAATTGTTTTGAGCAATTCTGTGCACCACATCTAGAGTCAATTGAATTAATGGAGAAGTCTGAGGGAAAGTAAAATTTGCCCTCTTGTCACGACAGCATTGATTTAGCAAAGTCTCAGAATCAAATTACGAAGGGATATTACATACACAATGGTGACATTCCTTGCAATTCAAATGGGGAAATTGTGATTTGATTGAAGTTTTCGAGATATGAATAATCTGTTAGTGTAGAGAAAAACTATTGCTGTTGGTTGGAAATCCAGAATTAGGAACAAAGTGGACAAGCACCTCTACACGTAATGGGTGGTGGACACCTGTATATTAATTTCATAAATGACAATCGGTGCTAGATTAATTTCTATTTTTATATTCCAAAAATTCTCTGGCTGCTGACTTCCGGTTTTCAGAACATAATAAGGTGTGTGAGTCAAAGTTGGTAATATGGGGCTGTGTCACAGTTCAGCCACTATATTCTTGAATGTCCGAACAGGCTAGCTAGGCGAAATGATACGCTCCTGTTTCTAAATAGTTTTTATGCAAGGAAGCGACCTGGAATTTCAATTGACAGGTCAGGAGACAATTTGCAATTAAACGAGATTTACTTTTGTAGAAAATCACAGAAGGTATAAGAAAACTTGGTTAAATCATCAAGGCGCTATTGAATGCTTGACAGATAAACCAACTTTAAATATATATATATATATATATATATATATATCGGGGCTCAAACACTGATATCTGACAAGGGTTTAAAATTGATACGAAAGCAAATATTCCTCAATCTGGAATTTCATTGTCACTAGAATGGCATCCAGCGTCGAGCCTTTTGTTCATTGGTGAACAAGGAAAGTTTGTAGGGAAGATAAAGAAAAGGAGGCCTGGGTTTATCTCTGATTGACAAGTGGACACCGTTGTATGTAAATCAATTAGAAGTTGAAGGTCGGAGAGAGAGAGGACATGCCTTGCAGGGCACATACCAAAAACAACAATCACGTGAGGCATGAGATCAAAGGACACGAAAATATTTCTGTTCAATCCAATCTCTGTTATTTAGTGCCAATTCGTTGATAGACGGTGTAATACTCTTTCCACAGCATTGGTTTGATGATATTTTTGGAAGGGACATGAAGGCGGGTACCGTGTAATATTTAGGAAATCTGTGTGCTGGAGATAAGGAAGACTTCCATGAAACCTTTCGGATTGGATTCACAAGAACCAAAACACTGAATTAACTGATATGGTCACCACTAACAGAAAGGTGATGGACGAACACCCATTGCGACCATGCAAGAGGAATAGATGGCGTGACCTTTCCTGTAGGCTAACTGTGAAACCAAGGAATGACACACCGCCTAAAGAACAGTACAACCCAGCACCAGAACACTGAGGTACGGAGGGTGAGACTTAACAAAGTGAATTATGGAAGTTGTAGTGGTATTATGTAAGCTGAACTTGAAAATGTCAGATGGATTATGTGAAACTAGTTATTAACAATTATTCAAAAATATAGGAGAACGATGAAATATATTGTTAGGACACACAGTCGTAGCAAGTGTGTGGGAATGAAGAGACAATTAAAATATTATTGGCAATAATTGGAAACACAACCGGGTGATAAAAACAGAGAGTGTTGGAATATCCAGTTTATTCCAAACTAACCAGTTCGTGAGCTGGGGAAGTTCCATGGTACAATAACAATTATGGCAGAGTCAATAAGTTGTTCTTACTACAACCAATACATTACTGGTGGTGACATGTCTATCCTCTATTGCAGATTGGTGATGAATTTGTACATACAATACTGGGAGACAGAGGGAGTAATCGAATCCCTCTGCCTATTCAAGGAGAACAACTGAGAATGTGATTCAAAGGAGATCAGGGGGAAGTTCTTCACTCAAAGGCTTGTAGATATTTGGATTTATCCCCCAAATGTCTTTCAATACGCTTTCGCTGAGTATACCCGATAACTAAATAGATATAATTGTTCATATTAAAATAATCAAGGGATATGAGGTTAGCGAAAACGATTCAAGACAATAAAAGCGGGTGACAGAGCAGATATAGAACAGATACTTCCACTTTTGGCTGAGGCAACAACTTTAGGCATAAACACAAGATTGTATGTATATATACATATATATATATATATATATAAATAAATAAATCTGTGAGGAATCTCTGCAGTCAGAAAATGTTTACCACACACAGTTCGCCATGACAAGGAATAGTCGATGCTACTCACGTAGACACATTTCAGGAGAAGTTTGATAAACAAATGATACATAATGGAATAGAGAAACAAATAGCGGTTTTGACAAATAAGGGAGGGAGGCGGTTTCTGTGGAACATAAACACTTGGGGAGAGGTATACAGCCAAGTAGATTTTTTTTGTAATTTAAATACTATTTAAAACTGCTATGCAATAATATAAATACAGAAATGGATCAACGGATTAGCCTTATCGACTCCCATCTGATGATACAAGTGGCTCCCATCTTCTTTGTTCGCATTGGTTACCTACAATATCACAGATACCTTGATTTTGCAGGGTTTGAAGATTTAAAGAAAAGGCCCGGGTCCATGTGCCATAGTTTTCCTGTCCTTTCATCCTCTGATCTTTCCTCCCTTCCTGATAAATATAAATGCATCTTACAAAAAACCTACTGTGTTCAGATAGATGTAATATTCTTACAACGGGATGGCCAGCCTGCAATAGTCGTGGACCTTTTAAGTTTGTTGTACAATCCAGTGTTCTCCGTCTGCCTAATTTATCTTTATCTCTGTATACGCTGTTCTCCTTTCCTTCTGTTTCCTTCTTTCCGTTTTCTGGGAAGAGGCGAAATCCAAAGACACATACGTCAGTTTAACATCCGCCTCTGAATGACCTGTGGGAGCAGCAATGAAATGTCAGTAGCACCTGTTACTCAAATTATAGTTGCAGATTGTCAATGCACATGACTCGGCCTAAATAGCCAAGTGGTTATGGTACTGGGTTTGTAACCCCAAGATCAAGAGTTCAAATCTCACAATGGCAAACTATGAAACAATGTAACTTCATCTGAAACAGATGGAAACAGGTTTACTCAAAAGAGTATCAAGAGTTCAAATCTCACAATGGCAAACTATGAAACAATGTAACTTCATCTGAAACAGATGGAAACAGGTTTACTCAAAAGAGTATCAAGAGTTCAAATCTCACAATGGCAAACTATGAAACAATGTAACTTCATCTGAAACAGATGGAAAGGGTTTGTACTTGAAAGAGTTACTGAGGTCAGGCAATAGTGGTCCTAGTTGGAATGTGCTGTTATGTTTCTCAGTCGTACCTGAGCATAGACAGTCTGGTCTTCCTGATGGTTCCCATTTTTCTTCTGTTCACGAAATTTCACAGCAGTGTAAGATATAATCTCTGCCTCTCCTTCTTGCATTACCTAAGGAGCTGTAGTGTAGAAACATGATATGGATATCAAGTCATCAAACGCAATATAGCAATGAAGAAAGTGTATACATTGTGCAGGTCATAGGATAGTATGACATTGCCCGTGTGGTAATAGTGTCACAATCTAGTTAATGTTTAAAACAGATAGCGGAACACCCAGAAATTAACCCACAGCACCAAGGCACAAGATTTCACATTTTTAAACAAACAAAAAAGAACCAAACAATGTAATATGAAAAATAACCAAACAGTGTTAACGTTAGAAATTTAACACCTTCTGTTATCATTAATTATGCTATGAGCTCAGTCCGACTTTTTATTTAACCGCACCCGTATAATTCCTTAAGGCATTGCAACAAATTTGAAGGTTCATTTATTTCTTTGGGAAACATCCCAACGCTATGTCACAGCCATCCAGAACTCACTTTTAATCTCTCCGATGTTCCAGCTATGCTCCACAGCAATATTCTACTGGGGTCCTTCCATTTGATTTTTCGCCATGAAACTGTCTACCTTTCCAATACAGATTGCACGGCTATAGATGTCTCAGCTTCTTGTTCGGGCTGCCTCAGGTGGCCAACTGCGTTCTCACAGTTTTCCAAGCTAACTCTACTGACTACTTTCTGCCACAAGGCTCCACAAGGAGCACAGTAGATTTACCCCATGAGCTGCAAGCTACAGCAAATCTCCCAACTGCATTTTAGCCCCACAAAATCCAATCTGAGATACAGCCTCACCTGCGTTCCACACGGTTAACGATTGTTAGTATTTCTTCAGATTGAAGGGCAGACCGATCTGATTAACATTTATTTTCTTTCGCATCCCAATTCCGAGGGCTACACGGAGATCAAAGCTACAACTGCCTCTTCCTGTTCCCCAAAGTGAAATGCTCGCTTCTGTCAACGACACACAAAACTATTTTAAACAAACAACAACAAAAAAGCACTACCCCCACAGCTCGTCTCCATGATGCCGTTGCTTGCACTGGGATATTGTCAAACATAAATGTAAATTAATTTTTTACTTTCCACGCTTCTCTTAGTAAGCCATATTAATAATTTGAATTTCAAATTCAGTTGTATAAATCTTTCATTCACTACAAGCTTAGAGCTGGATAATTCATTGTTCGAGTGTTTCACTATCAACTCTGAACTTGCAAGATTCACACAAACTAGCGTTGAAGTGTAATAAACCAAAGTGTTTTGAGTTACATTTACATCAGTGTTGTTACTGTCATTTGCTCAACCAGTTGTCCGCATTTATGTACAGCTAAAGCTTTAATTCCCAAAACTAAACGCAATATTCTAAAAGAAATAAATCATGAACACGCTTTATTTGCAGCAATAGTCATGCAAGGAAACAGAAACTACTAACTCCCTGAAGCACATGCCAATTACCTTAATATCTGCTCGAAATCAATTTGCCCACGGCGTGGGATCGTGCAACTGATCATTTAATGCAACAGAAAGTTCAGAGTTTGCTGAGTTCAGAAGCATGGATTTGGCCTCAGTGGGTCTGGGCGGAGGAAGAATTGGGGCTGGGGATGGGTAATGACAGGGGTAACTCCCAGTAAACACTCATGGCCCCTCCCCCCACCCTCACTCCATAAAATGTTCATGGGCGGCGATGTTGTTGATAACTGAATTGAAATGGTCATGACTGATTATCAATATGAAGCGTTGAATATGTTTCCGTTCGCAATAGCTGCCTTACCTTTCCTGCATTTTCTGTTCTTTGAGCTCAGCTATGCTTCACACGCTTGACCAACCATCGGATCCGCATTTACAGGATGCAAATCCTCAACTGTCTACAAGGACTGGAGAATTGTATGTATTCACGTACCATTGCTTATGGGTTATTGACCGCATGATCAGAGCAGAGAAGGGCACTGGGGGACGTACGGACTTGGCGGGAGAAGCTCTGATGTCACAGCATTACTGATATAACGATGACTTAAGTGCGCAGCATATTTCAATAGTACATCAGCCTGAAACAGACCTGCTCCTCGAACTGGCCAGGTATAGCATCCGTATTCTCTGCGCCCTTAAGACAACAAAAGCTACATCAATGAAGAATTTCATCATAAACTTGATGCGGGGACATATCGGCAAAAGTTGTCCAAAATTGAAACGAAGTGATCAGACTTATCATCAGTATGGACGTCACATCCCTTCCTGCTGCTGAATGAAAATGTGTTCATTTTACAGCTGAACATCTGTTACATGTTATATTCCCACGGCTTCGTTGACTATTTCTATTCAATGTTTTGTCCCTCCCTTCACAGTCGAAAATTGATGGTTTTTAATTTATCGATTTCACACGATGCCCTGTTGCCGTAAATAATGAAAAACCGTCAGGCTTACTGCCCACCAATAGTGAAAACAATCTAAACATTATATTGCATTTTAGGTCCGTTCTCGTCAGCTCACTGGGTTCCAGATGAACAATTACTTTCAGTGCAATGGGCACCGCCCTGGAAATCGAGAACCCACTGAGCCTTATAAGCTCTGCTACGGCGGGGTTGAACAGTAATTAGACGATAAAACCCAATTTTGAACGACTGTAGTTTCACGCCTTACCTTTAGTTATACATATTTCCGAAGTTTGAAAACAATTTTCAGGAGTAGAATTATTAACCCTCCCGCAGAACATCCAAAAATATAGGGGACAGTACGGGAACCGTTAGCTAAACGGGTGGAAAAAGTCGAATGTTAGCATCTTACAAATGGAAGGACGCTAAATAATGAGGAAACGTCAGATATCAGACAGAATCGGCAAATCACAGCCATCAAACCTCAAGAAGATACCAATCTAATTACCTCTTATTCTGGGGGTCATATAATAGCAGGATTCAACGGCTAAAATACACAACAGTGTAACAACACATTAAATATCAGTGATAATATCAGCATTTCATTATCATTAATTATCATAATTTATTCAATCATTATGCAGCATTGTTCATGATTGATGAGCGTATACATGCGTTTAGGCTGAACTATATTTGGGAGCTTCTGTCCGTCCCTCCCTCTATAACAGTGTGTCAGAAAGAAACATCAAATAGACTGTTTAATAAAGAAACACAGTTCCAGACACCGAGCATAAATTATGGGGGATTTAGTCGAAGGTGATGAAAAATGTGTTGTAGGGAATGACATCAACTACATCAAAGGTGATCTGCCTCCTGTTTTCGGAGATATTATTGTAGGAAATCTGTTGGTCAGGCCCTCGTCATGGATTCGTGTAAACCGATTAGGGGAAGACAACTGTTACACCTCTTTTCAAAGTGTGGCGATGTGTAAATGTAGTAACTACCGGCCAGTGAGCTAACGTAGTACAATCATATTTAAATACCTCATATCGGGACAAAATTACTTCGTATTTGAAAAATAGAATAGGCTGCTGAATGAAAGTGAGCACAGATTGTTAAAAACAAATCGGGTTTGACTTACTTGGCTGATTTATTTGGTAAATTAATTGAAAAGGTCCATAAGCACTATGGTTGTTTTTCTATATATTGACACTCAAAGGGCTTCAGAGAAAAGGACCACATATTTGAATGGTTTTAAACACAAAACCCATGCGATTGAAGGGACAACTGCACATTGCATGCAAAAATGTCAAAGGGATTCTACACAAACAATAGTGGTCAAGGGTGCTTTTTCAAGAGTGCTAGAAAGCATTCAGTGATGGCACCCAACTGTCGATATTAGCAATGAATTTGTATTTTCAGATATCACAGATGCCAGTCATCAGCCAAATTGGTTCACCCCACGTTTTATCAAGAAACAGCTTAAGACTTTGCGTACAACAAAGACAATGGACTCTGAAAACATTCCTGTAATAGAAATGACGACTTGTGCTGCAGAACTATTCGCCCGCTATCCCAAGCTGTTCCAGTACAGCTATAACACTGGGATCTGCAGAACTATATGGATGCTTCCCCAGGTATGCCCTGTGAACAAAAAATGAGAATCCAGCCAACCCAGCAACGACTGCCCCATAAGTTTGCCCTTGATCATCCACAAAGTTATTGGAAATATCAATGAATCTGCACACAAGCGGCACTTACACAGCAATAACCGCCCACTCTGGGTTCTGCCAAGGCCATTCAGTTCCTGATATCATGACAGCCTTTGTCCAAACATGGACAAATAAGCAGAACTCAAGAGGTGAGGTAAAAGTGAGTGCCCTTAAAATAAAGGCAGTATTTGGCTGAATGGGGCATCAAGGAGCCCTCACACAACTGGAGTCAATGGGAAGCAGGTAAGGTCTCCAATAGTTGGAATTATATCTAGCACCAAGGAAGCTGGTTTTGGCTGTTGCAGCTCAATGCTCTCCGTCTCTAGGCATTGCTGAAGAGGCTCCTCAGGGTAGTGTCCTAGACCCAACCACCTTCAGCTGCTCCACCAGTGACCTTCCCTCCATCATAAGTGGAGCAGTTAACTGATGATTTCACAATGTTCAGTACGATTGGCGAGTCTCATAAGCTGAAGCAGTCCGTGTCCATACACAGCAAGGCCTGGATAACATTCAGGCCTGGAACATGCTAACGACGCCACACATGTGCCAATCAATGGCCATCTCCAAGAGGACAGAATTGTACCATCTCCCCTTGATATTCAATGGCTTTGCCATCGCTGAAAGCCCTTCTAGCAACATCGTGGGGGCTATTATTGACCAGAAAGTGAACTGGACCAGACATATAAATATTTTGCCATCAGAAGCATGTCCAAGGGTTTGCATTCTGCGGCGAGTAGCTCAACTCCTGACTGTTCCACAGACTGTCCACAATCTACAAGGTTCAAGATGGGAGCGTGATGGGATACTCTCCACTTGCCTGGATGACTGCAGCTCCAACACTTAAGAAGCTGGAAACCATCAAGAACAAAGCAGGCTGCTTGGTTGGGACACAGTCCACGCATTACATATTCACTACCTCCAGCAGGGCGCACAGTGGTAGCAGTGTGTACCATCTGCTACATGCGCTGCAGGAGCTCACCAAAGAACCTTGAACAGCACCAGCCAAACCCTCGAGCTCTATCACCTCGAAGAGAAATGGCAGCAGCTGCATGGGATCATGCTCACCTGCAAATTCCCCTGCAACACATATGCCATCCCAACTTGGAACTGCACCACCATTGCTTCACTGCCATTACGTCAAAGTCCTAGGATCCCCTTCATACCAGCACTGGATGTATATCTGCATCACATGGCCTGCAATGGTTCAAGAAGCCGTCTCACTACCACGTTCTCAAGTGCAGTTGTATGTCAAAAATGCTGGCCTAGCCAGCAATTCCCTGAGCCCGTGAAAGAATAAAAATAATGTTATTACAAATTATAATACTCTTCCTTTCAGAATGAAGCCAATTTTATTTTCAAACCATTATATGTCCTCCAATCGCACACCACTGTACTTTAAGTAAAACGTTATAGTCTGGCACTTGGTGAAAATATTTTTGATATTGCATTGAGCACAGCAAATTTCTACAAACTCACCCATAAGAAAGTTCTGGTACAGATTAAGGAACCAAAACGTGCTTCACAGGCCTCTATATTTTTCAGAGGTACAGCTTATTTTGAATGCCTGAATGTTACCCTGACCACGAACTCTGTAGCTTTCACTGGCTGGGTCCTCGAGAGAGACATGGAGAAACCTGATATGCATAAACCGGTTCTATCTCCATAGGGCGGACGAAGTTGGAAGCTTCATATAATCTCTCCTCTTTCTTCATTACCGTGGAGTTTATCCCAGATGTACGTTCGATGCAATTTCCATACCAAGTGATGTTAACCGCCTCCGGAGCCAGCAGTTGTACAGAGGAGTGTGAGGGGCGGATAGGACAGGCGGATAATCTTGACAGGTGTTGGCGGCACTGGGAATTATTTAACATAAACTAGTTACAATTGGAATTCGTGTATTACATCAGGGAAAAGATGAATGCCAGTCAAGAAGCTAGACCCTTTCGCAGCTGGAGTGTAGGGATAGTTATCGCGAGATTAATTTTGATTTGTTTTTATTTCATTCTTACCCTCATTCTGCAATGGCTGAGGAACGACTCTATGCGTGTGCACTGCAACTAGCATAAGACGCAGTTAAACAGAATCCGCCAGTGCGACATCTTAAAACTGTTGTCAGGTACTTCTCTGTGATTTACACCTTTGGTTGTTTTATTCGTTCGTAGGAAGTAGGCGTCGTTGGCAAGGCAAGCATTAATTGCACATCCAGAATTGCCCTTGAGAAGGTGACAGTGAGCTGCCTGCTTGAACAGCTGCAGTCCGCATGGTGAACCCCATTCCACATTCTGTTCGGAAAGGATTTCCAGAGTTTCAACGCCGCGAAGTATTGGCCATATCTGTTTAATCTAGTTTGCAGCTTTGCCAATAGGGAGGCATTGCATTCTGTAAGATAGTTGCACGAAGTGTTTAATAGTTACAGTAACACGGAAAACAATCTTGCCTTTAGTTCAGCCTGGGCGTTGTTCTTAAAGTCTAACATAAAAAAGATGTGTGCAATAAAACTAACTTAATGGATTCACTTTAGAGATAAGGTACAGGTTTTGATCCCAGTTCCCGCACTGCAGAAATAATTTCGAGTCTTTGTCACAGTTCACGGAAGACAAATAAAAAGAGCGAAAAGCCAAATAAATGTATACAAAATATGTTATCCCAAGCAAGTGTACTTACGGAGATCCGTGTGTATGCCAGAATCCTAGAACGCTTCCAACAGAGAAATGTAGCATTCAACACGTCGGCTCCTTCCAAGTGAAACCCACTAATTGCACTCCCCTGCCTTTATCCGGTAGCTCTGGAAGATTTTTTATTTTGAAGGGGTTAATTGAATCTGCTTGTATCACTCTCTCAAGCAGCGTCTTCCGGATAGTAACCACTCGCCGCCTACAATGTGTTCTTTGTGTTCTGGTTGCTTTCTGGATCAAACCTCTTGCCAATATGTTCTCAAATTCTTGATAGCATCGCTAACGGCAACAATTGTTTTTATTTGCTCTGTCCAGATCGCTGATGATTTTTGTCGCCTCTATCAAATGTGCTCTTAATCTTCTCATCTAAGGAGAACCACCCAACTTCCCAAGTCATTCCACAATACAGAAGCTTCTCATCTGTGGAACCATTCTTGTGAATCGTTCTGCAACTTCTATAATGTTTCGCTTCATTTCTAAATTTTGATGCTTAGAGCCGGACACAATATTCCAATGGGTTCTAATGATAAGGCCCTAAATGTGAGGCATTTATAAAGCCATGGACCCCATTTGCTGATTAAGCGCTTCCGCAATCAATACCGCCAACTTCAATTACTCGCACAAAAACTCAGGCCCCTCTGGTCTTAAACACACTTCAAAGTTCTCTGCATTAAAATTTGCCGTGACTTGTCCGCCCATTGACTTAGCCGGTCGCTGTGCTCTGAAGTTTACAACTAACCTCCTCTCAGGTAACAATATTTCCAATTTATATGTCACATGAAACCTTTGAAATTGTACCCTGTACACTCAATTCTAGGTCATTAATATTTGTTAAGAAAAACTGTGGTTCTAGCACGGGCACCTGGTGAACCCCGTGACAAAATTCCTCCTATTTGAAAAAAAAAACTGTTCACCACCATCCGCCGTTTCCTGACCCTAGGCCAAAAATTTACTTGAAATATATCGCCTTTAAAGGTCTTTCCATCACAGTTTGGTGCGCCAATCTTCAATATCATTTTTCCTGGCTCAGGCATATTCTCACATCATTAAATTTGACTCGCCCAGACTTACTTATTTTTACTTGGTTTCTTCTTTGCTTTTTTGCTCCATAGCCAACGCAATGCTTAGGATACTATAATGGCTCTCTCCTCCTGGTAACCCTACCGACACTTGATTCATTTGTACTACTTCATTCATCAGAACTAATTCCAGTATTGCCTCCTTCCTCGTTGCACTGAAAACATACTGATGTACAACAAAATCTTGAAGACCCTGGAGGAACCTTTGCCCATAGCACCCTAGCCCATTTTGAAAAAAAATGTCCTTCATTATAATTAGCCCATAACTCTTGCAATTCTCCACGTTTCTTGCAAATTTGTCCCTCTGTATCGTCTGCACGAGTTGATTTCCTATAAAATACATCGAGTACTTGAAATACAACCATTATTTCATGGCTCTAACCGAACATATCCCGTTGCTGTTCGCAGTATATCTCCCATATTGCAACGCTGTTTAATCAATACTGCGATTTGACTGCCTTACTTTGATTTCCTATCCTTCCTTAACGCTTTGTATCCAGGAATATATTGTACCCAGTCATGCTGCACCAGGTGCTTGATATCAGTACAAAATCTCATTTAAACATCAGTAGAGAAACTGTACTGAAGAATATTTGAATATCTAAAATCCGACAAACCAAGAGGTCTTGATGGCCTACATCCTAAATTGCGAAAATATATGTCTGCAGAGACGGTGAATGTGCTGGTTACGATTTTCCAAAATCCTCTAGGTGCTGAAGGGTCCCACCAGATTAAAAGTTAGCAAATGTAACGCCGCTTTGGAGAACAATGTTAGAAAGAAAACAGAAAATAGCAGGACAATGAGCCTGGAATCACCTTCGGGAAAGTGCTAGACCTTCTTATGTAACAATTCTTAACAATGTAGTTCGAAAAATATAGTGTGACAATGCTATCGTGCTTTCAAGAAACGGAACTCGTATTTGACACGTGTATTGCATGTTTCAGAGTTTGTGTTTCAGGCTGTAACTGGTAGGGTAAACGAAAATGAAAAAGTCGACGTTCTACAATTGGATTTCCAAAAATCATTTGATAAGGTGCCATACAAAACGTTAATGGTCAAGATTATGAAGTCGGGGTTTATCCAGTAGCATGAATAGTCGGTTGGTGAGGAGACAGCAACGAGGAGGGATACATGTGCAATGTTCGAGTTCTCAGGCTTTGACAGTGTTGAGACCTATCACAGCACACCCAGCATAGGCATTTTGCGCACACAAACAACTCAACCACTGTTGCTCCAAGTCTGTGGGCAACACTGGATGGTGCCGTATGGAAAGATTTGAAGAAAACCTGACATTGAACTTGTTATGATGTAAAGATTCACAAGGTCGCTGAAGCGACAACTTCAATACACTGACTTTGCTTTCACGTCAGAGCTGATAAGACGCCGTGGCAGTTAAAGCCGTCCGCATATCTTTGTTGTTGATGTGAAGATGGATCATTTTCGCATCAGATGATAGTTTTCGAACTGCTGCAGCTCTGAACAAATGTCTTACTGAGACTGTTGTTCGGTTGCGGTGGAAGTGCTCTTGCTCCATTCACGTTTCCCTGCATCGTTTGGTCACAGGGAACTGTGACTACACAATGGAAACACAGCTGGACACAGGACAACATCGCATTTTTCTCAACAGTCCTTCGCTACCTAGGACGTTACACGCCACTGCCGACAATGTGTCAGGCACGCAGCAGACTTGGAGGATTGGAACTGATGACAGCCAGGTTGGTCGAAATGATAGTACCTCCACTCAAATTATAGATCACGGCTCTCAGTGAACTGTTGCGATGTGGGGGTGGGGGTGGCATTTTGCAGATAATAATCATAACTCCGATAGATTCAAGGTTGTCATGGACAAGGATGGGTCAGAAGTCAGAGTTCTACATTGGGGGAAGGGCGATTTCAACAAGATCAAGTATGATTTGGTCAGAGTGGAATAGGAGCAGCCAACTTTAGACCAGTGGGACTCATTCAAGAAGGAAATAGGGAGAGTACTGAGCCAACATATTCCTAGAAAATAGGCAAAGAATGTAAGAGTATGGGTTTATGCTGGAGCTGTATAAAACATTTGTTAGGCTACAGCTAGGGTATTGTGCACAGTTCTGGGATTTGCATTATAGGAAGGATCTAATTGCACTGGACAGAGTATAGAGGAGATTTACCTGGATGTTCCCTGGGCTGGAGAATTTGAGGAGAGTTATGAGGAGAGATTGGATGTACTGGGGTTATTTTCCCTGGAGCAGAGGAGATTGAAGGGATGGGGGGGGGGGGGGGGCGGGGTTGGTGGGCGGAGGAGGAGGGGGGGTGGGGGTTGCTGGGGCATGATTGATGTGTGTAAAATTATGAGGGGCATAGATAGGGTAGATGGGAAGGAATTTTCTCCTTGATTGAGGGGTCAGGAGGATTCGAGGGGATGTGAGGAAGATTTTTTTTTCACCCAGAGGGTGGCAGGAATCAGGAACTCACTGCCTGAAAGGATGGTAGAGGCATGAACCCTCATAATATTTAAGAAATATTTGGATGTGCACTTGCAATACCATGGCATACAAGTCTATGGGCCTAGTGCTGGAAAATTGAATTAAAATAGTTAGGTACTTGTTTGATCAGCACAGACTCGATGGGCCGAGAGGCCTTTTTCTGTGCTGTAGACTTCTATGACTCTATGATACTTCGCTCAAATAAATTGTTCTTTATATTGTGCAGGTTACTGATTGTGTCTGGCTAATTCTCTTGGTGCCACCAACGTTCTGCTACTAATTGTGCGATTTGCTGGCAACTGGGCAATGATGCTGGTGATTGGGTAATCTGGCTACTGTTTCTTTACTCTTTCATGGGATATGGGGGTGACAGGCAAAGCCAGAATTTACTGCTCACCCCTAATTGACCGTGAACTGAATGGCTGGCCCGGCCGTTTCAGTTGACAGTTAAGAGTCAATTGCTTTAGGTCTGGAGTCACATGTAGGCCAGACCAGGGCAACGTCATATTTAGCAGATGACAGATTTATTTCCCTGAAGGAACAAATAGGTTTTGGTGACAATTAATAGTTTCACGGGCAACATTGCTGAAGTTGGCTTTCAATTGCAGAAGTATTAACTGAATTACAACCCCACTGTTTGCCGTGGTGGGTTTTGAAACCCCTTGAACAGACCATTAGCCTTGGCCTCTGAACGATTTGCCCATTGATGTTACCACTACACCACCATCTCCCGAAGTGTTGGTAATGGTAACTAGGAGCTGTTGTTGTTGTTGACTGTGCAATGGTCCTGCTGATGAATGGATGAATTTCTTGATATCTGGTTGATTATTTTGGTAACTGGATGCTGCTGCTTGCTGTTTGAGACTAAGTAATACAATTGCTGGTGATCGCGATTTTCTTGCTTGTCACTAAGTGATGGTGCTGGTGTCTAGGTATTTATTCTGTTAATTAGATGTTGCTACTGGTGACCCATATTGGTGTTGATGACTGGGTGATGATGTTGCAGTGTCTGGTTGATACTGCTTGTGACCCATGTTCCTGTTGGAGTTTGGATGTTGCTGGCGACCGTGCATTTTCTATGGAAAGTGAATGCACTTTTGATAAGTTAGAGTTTTTGTTGATAGGGAATATTCCTGGTTATTCATGATGTTGCTAACGACTAGCTATTGGTGATGATAACAGTGGGAGGAGTATATTTGGTGTTGATTGTGAAATGGTGCTGTTGGTGACTGGGCTACGCTGATGGCGATTTGTATTTTTGCTAGTTATTGGATGCTTTTTCAGGAGGCAGTGCTTTTACTGTAGACTGAAAGATGTCGTGTCTCGTGCTTGTGTTGTACTGCTGCTGGATGGCTAATGGAGCTTGTGAACGGGGGATGCCGCTGCTGGTGAGTGGGCACTGGCGTTCAGGGTGACCAGGTGCCGGTGATGACTGGTTGCCACCACTGGTGTTTCTGTGTTTCTAGTATCATATACTTAAAGAATCATAGAATGTTTACAGCACATAAGGAGGCAATTCGCCCGTGCTCATTCTGGCCCTGTGCAAGAGCAACTTACCTCGACTCGCCTCCCTATTTTTATTCTGCTTTGCACGGCAGTTCTCCCCTGCAGAAAATTATCCAATTCTCTTTTGAAGACAGTTCATTCCAGGTCCTAAACACTCGCTGTTTAAAATAAGAAACGCTGTTCCTCAAGTTGCTGTCTCCAATTTTCTCGTATCACCTTAAATCGATGTTCTCTGTTACATTCATCTGCCAATATGAGTAATGAATCCTTATCAGCACTTTTAGCAATATGTTTCTGAATGTGACTGCGTGATGATAGCGACAGATTGATGGCGCTGGTGGTGACTGAATGTAGCTCATCATGATTGGCTGCTACTTCTCATAATTTGGTAATGTTTATTGCGACTGAACAATTCTGCTGGTGACAAGATCAACTGGCACTGGAAGGGCAAGGTACCTCAAAAATTTGAGCAGCAGGTGAAGCTTGCTGGTTCACGCTGCCACTGTGCAGGAGCAACACGAATGATATTCGCAACGAACGTTTTGCCTATCACACAAATGTCAATGCGTTATATGATTTTCATTACCATTGCGATTCTCGGTACGTAGGCCGTACGTCGAAAAGGCTGGAGGATCGTACCAATCAGCATGTCCCAGACGCTATTCGCAAAGGGCAAGGTACAGACCACATAGAAACAGCCCATGCTTGCAAAACTGAAAACCCGGCGTCCAACATTAGATATCACACTGCTTTTGGACAACATTTGCTAAATATCCTCAGTGTGCTAAAAATTACACTGACAACCAATTTAAGATTGTCACTGAGGCTCGGAGTGTGATATATTTGCATGCATTGGAAGTTAGATATATTAATACACAGGACATTGTTATTTAGGAACGGAAAGAACGTGTACACACATTGCTCCTGTTTCAGGTAAACTAAACAAGCGATTGTCATTCGCTGGTTCATTCCTAAGGGCAATGCTTTGACCAATCACCGTCAGGCTGCCTGGTTTAAATTTAAAACAATGCTAAGCACCATTAGTTGATGCATTCTCCGTGGCAATGCCTCTACCAATCAGAACCCAGTTTCCCACCAATCAACGCTATCTACTCATAAACTATAAATTTGCTGCTTACCCTGACTTTGATATTCTTGCGATTGCCCCAATGATTTCAAGATGAAATATTTGAACAAAATCCCTTTCATTCAGCAATATTCAAGTTCTGTACCACCAAACTATTAAACTGCGATTGGGCGACGTTTTTGTATGAATGCATGTCACTGAAAGTGGCAGGACAGGTTGAGAGAGAAAAGTTTAAGATAATGGACGGCTCCAGAGTGGTGGTGGCGAGATAGAGTTGTGCGCTATTAGCTAGCGCACATTTGGAACCTAATATTGCCTTGATGTGTGATGGAGTAGCAAGTAAACCTTTTTTTTTTATTCGTGGGATGTGGTCGACGTTGGCAAGGCAAGCAGTTGTTGTGTATCCACAATTAACCTTGAAAAGGTGATGGTGAGATGCATCTTTGAATCTCTCCAATCCATCTAGTATAAACACACTCACAGTGCTGTTCAGAAGGGAGTTGCAGCATTTGGGTCCAGCGTCAGGGTGGTGTGCACTTTGGAGGGGAACTGGCAGGTGGTGGTGCTTAAATATAGTCATATAGTGTCGCTGGCAAAGCCAGAGGGAGATGGAGGCATAATTGTTATTTCATGGAGCAGCAACATTGAGGCCCAGGCCAACATTCTGGGGATATGATTGCAAACACCTTCTCAGCAACTAGTGGAATTTAAATTTAATTCACAAATTCTGGAATGGAAAGCTAATCTCCAGAACTGTGACTATAATTGATTGTTGTAAGATTCCCATTTGATTCACTAATGTTCTCCGCAGATCACAACTTGCCTGCCTACATGTGACTCTTATCTCCCCCCAGCCCTCAAGCAGCATCTTCTGTTATGTCAAAAATATTGCTCTGTGTCTGGTGTCACTTGTAGGCCAGGCAGTGTAAGGGTGAAAGTTTTTCTTCTAAGTGCGCATTAATCAACAGACGGGCTTTTGCAAAAATGGATGACCGTTTTCATGGTCAGACTTTATAATTAGAGATTTATTAATTGAATTTCAATTCAAGCAGCTGCTCTATTTCAATTTGAATGTATGCCCACACAGGATTACTTTGCGCCTCTGGCTTATTAGTTGAATGACTTCACCACTGCACCAGTATCCCTCCCTCTTCCACTTTGGTGAAACAAAATGGAGACGGGAAATAGAATGGGATAGTGCTAGATCCTTGGCGTTTCCAAATGTAATGGCGCGGGAGACGGAAAAGAAGCCATGAGAGCTGATTCTCTGTTTGCAGGTCTGTTGATATGAATGGAATCAAGCAAGCGCAATTCCAGCCGGCTGGATGATGGAGGGGCGGGATTGCAGTTAATTGTGTCGAAGGCTGCTGATAGCTCATGAATGAGGGGAGGTGGCAGCATAGTGGTCTTGGCCGTGTCTTACGGACACCGGGTAATACCTGCTGTACCCGGGTTCGAATCCCAGCATGGCAAAAGGTGGAACTTTAATTCAATTTAAACCTGGAATGAAAAGCATAAAGATGACCATGAAACCACTGTCGCAAAAACACATGTGGTTCCCCTGTAGCGAATGGTATCTACTTGTGCACATGTGACACCAGGCCCACAGCAACATGGTTGACTCTGAAATGACCGAGCCACCATAAAACCTGTAAGGAATGAATCCAAACGGGCCACTCGGCATCAGCTTGTGCCAACATTGTAGAGATTTCCCCTCATAGTCATGCTCACGGAAACTCACAGACATCACCATCCTTGGGTATGTGCAGTCCCAGCAGCAGGAAAGACCCACCAGAGTTTGTACAGTTGCATGTAGACGAGAGGGACTCAACATCGACTCTGGACATCACGAAGTCGCATGACATCAGGTCAGTTATGAACAAGGAAATCCCTGTAGCGCACACCAACCCACCCAACCCTCAGCTGATGAATCAGTGCTCCTCCTCGATGTTAAACACCGCTTGAAGAGATTAGAGAGTGGCAAGGGCGCAGAATGTATCTAGATGGGGGAATTCAATATCCACCACCAAGAGTGGCGTGGTAGCACCGCTGTAGACTGAGCTGCCCAAGGCCTGAAGGACATATCAGTTAGAGAGTTTCTGCGGCAGATGGTGCAGGAGCTGACAAGAGGAAGCAAAAAAACCTACTTGACCTCATCCTCACCAAACTGGCCGCCTCATCCTCATGTCCTGTTCCATCTTCACATTGAGGTTGCCCTCCATCTAGGTCTGTGGAACGACAATCGTACTAAAATTGATAGACTTCGTACAGGTCCAGCAACTATAGTCTGGCTATCCATGAGGCGCTGTGGGCCACCAGCAGCTGCAGAATTGTACTCAACCACAATTTGCAACACCATGGACCGGCTTATACACCACGCTATTATCAGAAAGCCCTGAGTATGTAGGAGGGCATGCCAGAATCAGCACCAGACATATCTGAAAATGAGGTGTCAACCTGAAGAAGTTGCAACTCAGGACTGTATGGGTACCAGAGAGTGTAAGTACCATGTAATAGACAGTTCTAAGCGATACCACAACCAATTGATTAGATCTAAGCTCTGCATTCCTGGCACATCCAGTAGTGAATAGTGGTGATGAAACAACTCACTGAAGAAGGAGGCTCCACAAACACCTCATTCCTTAATGATGGCGGAGCTCAGCACATCAGCACAAAAATAAGGCTGAAGCATGTACACCAATCATCAGCCAGAAGTGTCGAGTGGATGGCCTATTTCGACCTTCTCCGCAGCCGCCAGCATCACAGGTGCCAGTGTTTAGCCTATGCAATTCACTGTACGTGATATAAAAGAAAACCTTAAGGCACCAGGTATTGCAAATGTTCTGGGCCCTGACACTATTGTGGCAACAGTAATGAAGGTCTGTTCCCCAGAACTTGCCATGTTCCTAGCCAAGTTGTTCCAGTAAAGCTACAACAATGAGATCTACCTGACAATGTGAAGAAAATACCCAGGTATGTTCAGCAGGACAAATCTAACCCGACCAATTACCGCCCCATCAGTCTACATTCAATCATCGGTAAATGATGGAAAGGGTCATCAAGAGTCCTATAAAGAGGCACTTGCTTAGAAATAACCTGCTCACGGACGCTTACTTTGGGTTCTGCCAGGATGACTCAGCTACTGACCTCATGATAGCTTTTGTTCAAACATGGAGAAAATCTCCCACTTCAAGCAGGGCGATGAAAGTGACAACTTTGGGCACGGACGCAACATTTAACCCAATGTGGCATCAAGGAACCCGAGCAAAACTGGACTCAATGGGGATCAGGGGAAAAATCACCACTGGTTAGTGTCATACATAGCACAAAGAAAGGTGGTTGTGGTTGTTGGACTTCAACGATCTTATTTCCAGGACATCACTGCATGAGTTCCTCAGGGCAGCGCCCTCAGGGCAACCATCTTCAGCTGCTTCATCAATGAAGTTCCTTCCATCATAAGTTCAGGAATGGGGATATTCGATAATGATTACATGAACTTCAATTCCAATCGCTATCAGTTTCAGACCCCATCTGGCGTACTCTTAAACTCAGAAATTATTAATGGCCTTGGAGATGAATAGTGCAGACTCAGGGGTTTTCAAGAGTTACATTACAAGGAAATGTTGAATCGATATTGTGCTTATTCCACTGAGTGTTTAATTTTAATTGATGACACAATTGCGGTGTTCAAAATGAGAAGAACTATTCGTTATGCCAGTTGCAAGGAAAGCATTTTGCCTGGTTGGAAATGCTGCAGCACGTCATTCAGGAGTGGAATCAAAAATCACTTTGTGGCACAAAGGCCGGTCTAAATATTTCCACCTGTAGGCTGTGGATACGGGGTTACATGATGATGTCAAGGCTGAAGTAATCGTATTGCTATTATGTTAAGGGATCAATAGTTCAGGATGGCAGGCTGGTAAATGGAATTGAGGTGCAAATCAGCCATGATTTTGTTGAGCTAGGGGATAGGTTTGAAATGCTGAATTGCCTACTCTTTTTTTCTCTTTTCTGATGAACATTTCAATTTTATTGGATGATTTCAAAGGAACACTCCCCCAACCGGAAAGAAAGAAACCAGAACATTAGGTTTCACAGCGAATTGTCCATCAGGTTGAATAATGTTCAGTGAGCGCGGGGATTATTATTCCGATTAGTATTCAAAGACGATCTACATTTTATGTATATATTCTGCAATCACATTCATGGTTGTACTTTAAACAGCTGAGTTCCAATCTTTCTCTTAACCTGTGTACATTGGCTTCAGCGCCTTCTTATTTCCCATGTTCACCATATTCTAACATGCTCCGGGCACAGGCTCAACGTGGCGGATAGTGTGCTTTCAAATATAGGATCACGTGAAATGAAATGCCTGTGTCTTAAAGCTAGTCTTAGCAATGGTAAACATTTAGGTATCATCTTTTTTTAGGAATTGAGCAAGCATGAAGACAGCAGCTTGTCGCTGAGTGCAGCTGGACACAGATTGTGAACTTTAGATATTGGAGAGTTAACTGGACCCTTCGTTCCATGAGTCGTTTGATTTGGTTCATGTTCAGGGACAGGAGGGTGTGACTGTGAGCCAGATGGAAGGAGCTCGATAAGGTAGGAGTGGAGGAGCCTGAGCGTTTGCAATTGTCTATGCAATTGTTTGGTTCGGGAGCCACAGATACTTAAGGTATGTAGATCTGCACCTGTATGTAATTTTATTGTGGTTTAGTAAGTTTATTGAGAGATAATTGTTCAGGCAAGATGCATTAGCTAACTAGAGAGTAAAAATTGACAATCCCTATGACAGTTCAGAGAGGTTCACTGATCCAAGCGGACAAACAGATGGTTGGCATAGAATGTGCTGATTTCGGTAGCTCACGATAGCTGCTTTATGCTGTCCGGTTGAGGTGTTGGGGAACTCTTCCATTGGTCTAGCTCCAGCTTTCCTAGTGCATTTTCCATGTGAAGAAATGATGCCTGATGAGGAGTGTTACCTGACTAGGACCTTGCCTTAACATCGAGGACCCTCATAAACTGTTATGTTTTTTTCTCTGGAAACTGCTGTTTTACCCAATGGTAAACATTTGCTTTAACCTTTCTAACAAATCAATGCACGACAGGTACCCAAGGTGTCGGAATGGTCACTTCGCTGCTGCCCACCAATTAACAAGGGATCATTTTTTAGTTTACCTCGTGCTAGGAATCCTTTTCTTGATAAAGCCAGTGTGCAGGGCGCCAGAAGGCTTCCTCCTATCGGGTCTGGAATGTTTTTAACGTATAGTGATCACAGTGTGGGGGGTGCAAACTTGTGACATTTGTCTTTACCTCGTCTTGATCTCTGACTCCTTTAAGTTGTTCATTTTTTTTAAGACAGAGAGAGAAGAGAGATGGCATCAAGATATGGGAGAAGTGAGTTTCTGTTCCTTGTCCGCTGACACCAATTTTGGGGAAAGTGAGCCTGACTCATGGGGACGGTCTGCACCTGGACCATGAATCGAGCAGTGTTCTGACAAGCTGCATATTTTGGAAAGTAGAGAGAATTCTAAATTTGGGAAAGTGTGTTACATCAAAGGGTAGAGACAAGGCAAGAGAGAAAGGCAATGAGAATGAACACACAGACCATGACTGGAAGGAACTGAGAATAAAAAGCAAAGAGCAACTCAGCAAATAATGCTAGAGGTTGGAAAAATAATAACGAGCAAAACCAATGGCTCTGTATCTGAATGCACAAAGCATTGGAAAATTAATGAACTGATAGCGCAAATAGAAATAAATCAGAACAACCTGATAGCCATTATGGTGACATGGCTGCAGGATGACACAAATTGGCACCTGAACGTTGAAGGTGGCATGACCTCTAGGAAGCACAGGAAGCTGGAAAAAGCTGAAAGGGTGGCCCTGTAAATTAATGATGGCATTAGCACAATAGAGACGGATGGCTTAAGTTCAGGAAGCTAGAATGTAGAAGTAGTCTGGGTAGAGATAAAAAATTACATAGGTGAGAAGTCATTTGTGGGAGTGGTGTGCAGGCTGCTAAGACTAGGGAAATGGTAGGACAGGGTGGAAAGGAAGGAATAATGGGAGCTTGTCAGAAAGTAACACGGACATGATGGGGGAATACAATTTACTTATAGGATGCAAAAATCAGATGGGTAAAAGTTAGTCTAGAAGAGCAAATCAACCATATTTTCTAAATAATATCTTAGAACAGCCTGTTCTGAAACCAGCCAGTGAGCAGGATATACCAGGCCTGGTATTGTGCAACGAGCTGTTCTAAACTTTCCCTCCTTATTACTCTTTTTCCCTCCCTGGCTGTTGTTTATTTTTGTTATATTATGTCCATTGTTCTGACCTGCCACCCATCTTTGTGCAATCAAAACTCGTTTTCTTGAAGCTTGAAATTATCTTTAAACTTTTTAAGTAACCACTGATGGTGGGTAATCCCCTTGGACTTTTCCTTAATTGATGGAATGTGTTGATTCTGTGTGCTCTGAAATATTCTCTTAAATGCCTGCCATTGCATCTCTGTTGACATATCCCTTAAATTAATTGACCAGTTCATTTCAGCTAGCTCTACTTTCATGCCCTCACAACTGCCCATATTGAATTTTAAAATACTCGTTTTAGGCCCACGTTTCTCTCCCTAAAACTGAATCTAAAAATCAATCATATTGTGATCGCTGCTACCTAGAGGCGCCTTGACTATGAGGTCACAAATTAACACTACCCAATCGTTCTTCATAGTGCAGTTTTCAAATACTGGCAACTGTATTTTAAATCTCATCTGTACTCTCCCCAGAGTAATTATGTCCTCCTTGTAATTGTGTCCAGACATGTACAGACAATTGAAGCTGTGGACAACAGGAGTTTTATACAGTTCCCGCATTACATCCCCGTTTTTGCATTGAATGCTTCGTTCAATAAAAGCAAGCATTCCATATGCTTAATCTATCACCTTATGTCACCTTCAGGTACTTGTTGATATGCACTCCAAAGTCTCTCATTACTCAAAACCATCCTGCTTATTCAATTTTTCCTAGCTTTGCTTTCCCTCCCCAGTGCATTACCTGGTATTTTCCGGATTGAATTACATTTGCCACTTTTCTGGTGATATGTCGCTGGAGACAACAGCTATCCTCTTCTATATCAACTACATAGCCAGTTTTTTGTCACCTACAAATTTCCCAAACATGCCTCACACGCTTTATGTCTAATATTTAATATATACGACAAACAGCAAGGTATCCAGCACAGAGACCTGTGGTACGCCACTGGAAACTGCTTTCCACTTGCAAAAACATGCATCGACCAATTCCCTTGTTTTCCTGTTACTTAGCCAATTCTGGATTCAACTCGTCACCTACCCCTGTATCCAATGAGACCTCGCTTTTCAGACCAGTCTGCCATCTGGGGCCTTCTTAGATGCCTTACAAAATCCATCTGGAAAACATCCACCGTGCTGACCTCATCAATCCTTCTTTTCACTTCCTCAAAAGATCCTATTGGAAGAAGGGACCGAAGGCCTGTTTGCTAAATTGGCTGATGATTCAAGATAAATGGGAAATTAAGTTGTGAAGAGGACATAAGGAGGCATCAAAAGAATACAGATTGATTGAGTGAGTGGGAAAATAACTGACAATTGGAGTATTATGTGGGAAAATGTGAAATTGCTGATGCTGGCAAGAAGAATAAAAAATGAGCCTATTATCTAAATGGTAAGAGATTGCAGAGCTCTGAGATGCAGGGGAGCCTAGCTACCTTAGTGCAAAAATTGTGAAACATTAGTACGAAGTTACGGCAAGTAATTAGGAAATATTGTAGAATTATAGGACCCATGCAATGGGAATTGAATACAAATATAGAGACCTTATTCTTCACTTATACAATGCATTCATGACACATGTGGAGTACTGCGTGCGGCATTGGCCCTGTTATTTAAGGGAGGATGAAAATGTGTTGGAAGCTGTTTAGAGAAGGCTTCCTAGTCTAATTTATAGGGTGGACCGATTGCTTTATGAATAAAAATTGGACTGTGTAAGATTGTACCGGCTGGGGTTTTGCAGATTAAGACATGCATTTATTATAGCATATAAGATGTATAAGGATTTTGACAGGTGGATGCAGAGACGATGTTTCCGTTTGTGAGAAAGTCTAGAACCAGCGGTCACTGTTCCAGAAATACATATGACCCATTTAAGAAGGAGATGATTTTTTTTCTATTTCAGAGGTTCGTGAGTCTTTGGAACTCTCTTCCTCAAAAGAGAAGCACAGGCAGAAACACAGTCTTTGCATATTTTTATGGCAGATGTATGTATATAATTTATCAGCGAGCGAGTGAAAGGTTATCGACGGTTGGCAGAAATGTGATGTTGGCAATCAGATAATCGTAATGAATGGCGAAACAAACTCGAGCTGCTGAGTGGCCTACATATGAACATAAAAAAAAACAAATTAAATTGGAGAGGGAGGAGGTTATTCAGCCCCTCGAACCTGTCCCTCCATAATACCATAAGTGGTAGGAGCAGGCGTCGGCCATCCGGCTCGTCAAGCCTGCTCCGTCATTCAATGAGTCAAATCGTTGCTTGCCTTACTGATTTGTCTGTCTATCTCAGCCTTGAATATGCTTAACGACCCCTCCCCTACAGCCCTCTCTGTTAAAGAATTATACAGATTCACTATCCTCTGAGAGAAGAAATTCCTCCTCATCTTTGCCTTAAATCTTCGACTCCTTACTCTGAGATTATGCCCTCTGCTCATAGGTTCTCCCGTAAGGGGAATCAATCTCTCAGCTTCTACCTTGTAAAGCCCACTATGAAGCTTATATGTCAAAGTAAGGTCATCTCACATTCTTCTAACCTCAAATGCCAGTATATCCTTCCTCAGATAAGGGGACCAAAACTGTTCACAGCATTCTAGGTGTGGCACAACCAATGTCTTGTCTAGTTTTAGCAAGGCTTCACTATTTTTATACACCATTCCTTTTGAAACGAAGGCCAAGATTCAATGTGCCTTCCATATTACGTGCTGAACCTGTGCATTAGCTTTTTTGGGATTCATGCATGAGGACCCCCAAATTCGTGTGTGCTGTAGTTTCCTGCAGCCTTTCTCCATTTAAGTAACTTTTAGCTCAACTATTATTCCCGCCAAAATGCATAACCCCACTTTTTCTCGCATTATATTTCACCTGTGAAGTTTTGCACACTCATTAACCTGTCTATATCCCTCTGTAGCCTCTTTGTGTGATCCTCACACTTGCCTCCTCACCGATTTGTGTTTGATCAACAAACCTGGCGATAGTATAGTCTCTTCCCTCATCTAATTCATTAATACATATTGTAACTAATTGTGGCCCCAGCACTGATCCCTGCAGCGCTCATTAGTTACAGGTTGCCATCCTAGAAAAGGCCCCCTTTATCCAAACTCCTTGTCTTCCATTAGTTAGCCACACCTCTATCCATGCTATTATGCTATGCCCAGCACCACGGGCTCTTATTATGTAGTTGAATGTGCGGCACCTTATCAAACACCTTTTCAAAATCCATACATTTACATTCACTGGTTCCCTTTAACTACCATGCTTGTTACCTCCTCACAGGATTCTAACAAATTTTCAGGCATGATTTCCCCTTCCTGAAGCCATACTGGCTCTGCTGGATTATATTATACATTTCTAAAAGTCCTGCTATCACATCCTTGATAATAGACTCTAACAGTTTCCCAGTTACGGTGTTAAGCTAATTCACCTAGCGTTATCTGTTTTCTGTCTCCCTTCCTTTATTAATAAGGATGTTACTTTAGGCAGTTTTCCAAACTTCTGGGGCTGTTCCAGAATTTAAGGATGCTTGGAAGATTACTAACAGTGCATCCCCTATTTGTCCCGACTTCCTTTAATATCCTTGGAGGCAACCCATCAGGTCCAGGGGAGTTATTAGCCTTTAGTCCCATTAGTAACCCGAGTAATTTTTTCTCAAGTGGTAGTTATTGTATTTATTTCCTCCACCCCTTTTGCCCCTTGATTATTTACTACTTTTGGAATGCCACTAGTGCCTTCTACCGTGAAGACTGATGCAAAGTGTCTATGTAATTCCTCTGCCATTTCCTAAATCCCCATTTTTATTTGCACAGCTTTAGTCTATGTTCACGTCGGCCTCTCTCTTCCCTGTTGTATATTTAATGGAGCTTTTAATGTCTATTTTTAAATTACTTGCTCGTCTACCCCCAAGTTTGTTTCCTGCCTATTTATCATTATCTTGGCCATCTTTTATTTGTTTTTAAAACTTTCTGAATCCACTGCGCTACCACTAATTTTGCCACATTGTATGTGTTTTCTTTCAATGTAAGAGTATAATTTACTTCCTTGGGTTAACCATATTTTGTTTATTACCTTTCTAGAATCCTTCGTTTCCACTGGGATGTATATTTGCTGTGAGTCATCAGCAATTTTCTTAAGCATCTGCCTTTGTTCATCAGCTGCCTTTTCTGTTAAACTTCTCTCCCAGTCCAGTCCAAGCAACTCTGCCCTCATTCCTTTGTAATAACCTTTATTCATGTTTAGCACATTTGCTTCTGACCAGGTTTCTCACTCTCAAATCGAATGCTAAATTCTACCATGTTATGCTCATTGTTTCCTCTGGCATCTTTCACTCAGACCATTTAAACCTGCCTCATTACACATCGCCAGATCCATAATAACCTGATCCCTGGTTGTATCAACAACATATTGTTCCAATAAACTGTCCTGAATACCCTATGAATTATTGCTCGTGGCTATGTCTGCCAATTCGATTTTCCCAATTTTCATTAAGATTAACATCACCCGTGGTTCGTGTTCTGAATATTTTGCATCTCCTGATTTCAAAGAATCGGAATAGCAAAATCATAGAATCACAGTGCAGAAGAGGCCCTTCAGGCCTTCGAGTCTGCACCAGCACATGACAAATACTTTACCTACCTACCTAATCCCATTTACCAGCACTTGGCCCATAGCCATGAATGTTATTACGTGCCAAGTTCTCATCCAGCTACTTTTTAAAGGATGTGAGGCAACCATCATACACCACCCTCCCAAACAGTGCGTTCTAGACCGTCACCACCCTCTGGGTAAAACAGTTTTTCCTCACATCCCCCCTAATCCCCATGACCTTCAGTTTCAACTTATGACCCCTTGTGACTGAACCTTCAACTAAGGGGAAAAGCTGCTCCCTACCCGCCCTGTCCATGCCCCTCATAATCTTGTAACCTCGATAAGGTCACCCCTCATTCTTCTCTGCTTCACTGCAAAGAACCCAAGTCTATCAAACCTCTCCTCATAACTTAAATGTGTCATCACAGACAACATGCTGTTGAATCTCCTCTGCACCCCCTGCAGTGCAATCACATCCTTCCTATAAGGTGGCAAACAGAACTGCACGCAGTACTCCAGCTATGGCCTCACCAAGGTACCATACAACTCCAGTATGACCTCCCCACTTTGGTAATCTATGCCTCGATTGTTAAAGTTAAGAGTCCCAAATGCTTTTTTCACCACCCCACTAACAGTCTCCTCCAGCTTCAGAGATCAATGGACACACACACCAAGGTCCCTTTGTTCCTCAGAATTTCCTAATGCCATGCCCGTTCATTGAATAATTCTTTGTCAAATTACTCCCTCCAACGTGTATCACCTCACATTTTTCAGTGTTAATTTCCACCTGCCTCTTATCTGCCAATTTGACCATCCACTCTATATTGTCCTGTAGCCCAAGACACTCAACCTCACTGTTAACCACCGGCCAATCTTTGTGCCATCCGCAAACTTATTAATCCTAGCCCCCACATAGTCACATATGTCGTTTAGTTAAATGACAAATAAGAGGGGACTGAGCACAGATCCCTGTGGTACGTCACTGGATACTGGCTTCCAGCCACCAAAGCATCATTCTATCATCGCCCTCTGCCTCCTACAACTAAGCCAATTTTGAATCCAACTTATCAAATTACCCTATTTTCCATGTGTTTTTGCCTTCTTTATACATCTTCCATGTGGGGCCTTTTCAAAGGCTTTGCTGAAATCCATATAAACTCCATCAGCTACGCTACCATTATCTACACACCTGGTCACCTCCTCAAAATATTCAATTAAATTTGTTAGGCATGACCTCCCTCTGACAAAGCCATGCTGACTATCCCTGATCAAACATTGCCTCTCCAAGTGGAGATAGATTCTCTCCTTCAGAAATTTCTTCAATAGCTTCCCTACCACTGACGAGAGACTCACTGGCCTGTAGTTCCCTGGCTTATCTCTACTACCCTTCTTAAATAGCGGAACCACATTAGCTGTTCTCCAGTACTTTGGCACCTCCCCCATGGCCAGAGAGGAATTAAACATTTTAGTCAGAGCACCTGCGATCTCCTCCCTTGCCTCCCTCAAGGGTCTGGGACCTGGCGATTTGTCCACCTTTAAGCCTGCCAACACCTCCAATCCCTTGTCATTCCCTATATCAGTTTGCTTAAAGACCTCGCAGTCTCTCTCTCCGAGTTTGATACCTTCACCCGCCTTCTCTTGGGTGAAGATGAACATGAAGTATTCATTCAACACTCTAGTGATGTTCTTTGGCTCCACCCATAGATTGCTCCCTTGGTCCCTTATAGGCCTTACTCTTTCCCTGGTTATCTGCTTCCATTTTGATATACTTATAGAATATCTTGGGATTTTCCCTAAATGTACCAGCCAGAGCTTTCTCATATCCCCTCTTTGCTTTCTTGAGGGCCTCCCAGCACTCTCTGTGCTCCATTAATGCCTCTGCAGCTTCCTTGTACCAGCTAAAAGCCTATATTTTCCTTCCCATGGTAAGCTGAATATCCCTGGTCATCCATGGTTCTCTGGACTTGTTACTCCTTCCTATTACCCTAGAGGGAATATTTTGAGCCTGTACCCTCCCCATTTCCTTTTTGATCACCCCCCCACTGTTCCTCTGTAGATTTCCCCACATTAACTGTTCCCATATTTTACTGAAATCCACTCTTCCCCCAATCCAAAACATTTTTTTTGCAGCTTGTCGATTTCTTTGTCTTATAACAAATTTAAACTGTATCATGTTATGGTCGCTATCAGTAAAATGCTCGCCCACCACCACCTGAGCCACCTGTATGGCTTCATTCCCCAGAATTAGATCCAGCATTGCACTGTCCCTTGTTGGACCCTCTACTAATTGACCTAAAAAATTCTCCTGTAAGATATCCACTCCATCCAAACCTGTAACACTATGTCTATCCCAATTAATGTTGGGAAAGTTGAAATCACCTAATATAATTACCCTATTGTTATTGTTTTTACACACCTCCACAAGTTGAGCACATATTTGCTCCTCAATTTGCGGAGGTGTGTAAAAACAATATTTATTCTGTCCTACAGTATAGCTACTGTTCGGAGTCCTGTAGATTACTCTCATCTATGCCTTCTTCTCCTTGTTATTTTTTAGGTCACCCATACGGATTCTACATCTTCTGATCCAAAATCATTTATTGCTATCGTTCTTATTTCATCTCGTGCTAAGAAAGCTACCCCACCATCCTTTCCTTCCTGCCTGTCATTTCGAAAAGTCACATACCATGAAGATTTAGTTTCCAGCTTTTTTTCTCCTTGACCACATCTCCCTAATGGTTACAAAATCATGCAAGTTCACCCCTAGTAGTGCCGTTAATCCATTAATTATATTCCGAATATTACATGCATTCAACTAAGTAATACTAATTTTGCCTTTTTAACCATTCTTCCCCACTATTTGCTGCCTTTTTTAACTTATGCCCTCTGTTCCTTTCTGTCACACTCTAGGTATCAATACATAAATAGTTGCCGTTCAATGCTTCCATATCCATTTGCTTTGTTAGCCCACATATCTCCTCTCCAGCAACACCATTCACCCCCCCCCCCCACCCCCACCTTTGCCAAACATTTAGTTTAAAGACATTTCTACAGTCCTGGTTATTCAGTTCGTCAGGACACAGGTCACAGCTCAGTTCCAGTGAAGCCTGTGCCAGCGTAACAGCTCCCTTCTACCCCAATACTGGTGCGAGTTCCCCATGAACTGAAACCCATTCCTTCCACACCAACCTTTGAGCCAGGCATTTGACTTGTAGACTTTATGTACTCTGGCTCATGCCGTAATCCCGAGGTTCTAGGTTGTACTTTTCAATTTAGCCCACAATTGTTCAAATTATTTGAGAAGAACTTCCTTTCTCGTCCCATCAGTATCGTTGGTAGTACTGTCAATATCCTTGATAATCCATTTGATAAGATCATGACTGCTCCATTAGTGTGTCGAGTTCCACGTTCCTAAATACACCAATAACCTTCCATTCCCTTGCCTAACAAGAATCGATCTACCTCCTCTTAAACTAGCCAATGACCCCACCTCCATCACTTTCAGTGACAGACAGCCCTCTGAGAAAGAAAAAAAAAACAAATCTTATCTCTGTCCTAAATAGGTAACTCCTAATTTTACAACAGTGCCCCGTAGTTCTGGAAACAAGAGGAAACATCATTTACAAGTCCCCCTTCTCAATGTCCTCAGGATTTTATGTATTTTGTTCAAGCCAACCCTCATTCTTCCAAACTCCGGTGGAAACAAGCCCAGTCTGTCTAACCATTCCTCGAAAAACTATGTGCTCATTCGAGGTACCAATCTAGTAAACATCCTCTGAACCATCTCCAACTCTTTTACATCCTTCCTTAAATAAGGAGAATAAAACTGCACACTATATTCAAGATGTTGTCTCACAAGTGCCCTGTTTACTGAAGCATAACATCCTTACTTTTATGTTCAATTCCTCTTGTAATAAAATGTAGCATTCCATTTGCTGCCTTAATTACTTGATGTATCTGCATAGTAACTTTTACTTTTAATCACAAGAACATCTAAATCCCTCTGCACCTTGGAATTTGCAGCCGTTCTCCATTTTAGTAATACATTTGTTTATTATTCATCCTGCCACATTTTCCCACATTATACTCCATCTGCCGGGGCTTTGCCTGCTCTCTGAACCTATGAATACCTGTCTGCAGTTTCCTTATGTCCAGCTAAGCATATATGTTCCTATTTATCTCTCTGCCATCTGCAAATTTAACTACCACACATTCACTCGCTTTGTCCAAGTCATTGATATAAATTGTAAATTTGAGGCCACAGCACACACCCCTCCGGGACTTCACTCGTCACATCCTGCCTGCCAAAACAAAATTTATGCATACACTCTGTTTTCTGCCAGCCAGCCAATCTTCTATGCAAATCAGTTTGTTGCCACCTAAACCATGAATTTTTGTTTTCCTCAATAACCTTTGATGTGGCACCATATCAAATGCTCTCTGGAAATCCAAGTTTAACATGTCTACATGCTCCCCTTTATCCATAGTTCATGTTACTCCTTCAAAAAGCTCTAATACGTTTGTTAAACATTATTTTATTTTCACAAAAACATGCTGAGTCATCCTGATTACCTTTGAGTTTTTCTAAGTATCCAGCTGTAACCTCACTAATTATTGATTCTAACACTTTTCCTAAAACAGACTTCAAACTGACTGCCCTATAGTTTCCTGATTTCTGCCTCCCTCCGTTCTTGACTAGAAAGGTTATATTAGCTACTTTCCAGTCTGATGGAACATTTCCAGAATCTAGCGAATCTTAGAAAATTAACACCAACGCATTTACTACCTAATTAGCTACCCCTTTTGAGACGTGGAGACTTGTCAGCTCGCAGCACCACCAGTTGGATAAATACCCATTCCTATTGATTGTAATTTCATCCTGTTCTCCTCGCCCTGTCTGCGACTTGATTTACAGCTATTACTGGAATATTTTATTCATCGCTTATAGTGAAGACAGAAAATATATTTTGGTCATTTCATGCACCATTTCCATATTATCCATTATTAACTCCCTTTCCTGCTCATAATTTATATGTCCGTGTGTATATAAATGCTGTGCCAGCTGTTTCCCGGAGAGCTCAACACAGGTCAAAAAACACAATTTCTTTAAAATCCCTATTTCATACATTCAACCAGTTTCAGGTTCTTGCAGCCTTGATTGGTTAATGTTGGGTCTGCAGGGTGAATGTGCAAAATGACCATGACACTAAGGTAAAGGAAGCCGTTCAATTGGACGGATTTTTTTGGGAACGTGGTGGCAGTAGAGAACTGTATTGTTACTGTGATAGAGACAGTTCTCTGCAGCTGCATGTTAGAATGCAGAAGGCCGTATTTCCCGGCCGGTGCCAGGCTTTGTGTCACTATCCTTGGGCAGCAGAGGAACTTGCAGTGGGGAGGGGGAGTATCCTGTTGTTGTGGTCCACGCAGGTAACAATGACATATGTAGGACTAGAAAAGAGTCTCTGCTTATAGACTGCTTGCAGTTAGGGGCTAAATTATTTGGCATATCCTCAAAGTTGGTTTACCACCTGAGCCACATGCAAGTCGGTGTCGGGAAATTAACATTGTAGATTTGAATGCGTGCCTGAAATATAGATGTGGGAGAAATGGATCTGGTTTTGTGGGGTTCCGACAGCATTACCGGGGAAATTGGGAGCTGTCGCATTGGGGCGGTGTTCACTGACCTGTGCAGGGACAAGTCTTCTGGTAATTCATAAATCTAGGGTGGTAGAGAGGGTTATAAACTAAATACTGGGGGAAAGGGATCATGTGAGGGACGATGTGAGAAATGAAAGAGAGAAAGGCACGTACAAGAGCAAGGTTTCAGGAAGGGAAATGTGGCATGAAGGGACAGAGCGAGCAAACTTAAGAGTGTGCCAGCAGGTGAGGCTAAAGTTTGCTATAATAACAATAGAGAAAAAGTACAGCAGTAAAGGCACTCTATGTGAAAGCATGCAGCATTTGCAACAAGTCAGGTGAATTGTGGGGCAAATATAAGTAAGCAGAAATGATCTAATTCCCATTACAAAGGCATGGCTGCAGGGTGTCCAAGGCTGGGAACTGCATTTTCAAGGTTATTCGACATTTAGGAAGGATAGGGAGGAACTAAAATGAGGTGGGGTAGCACTGTTGATAAAGGATGCAATCAGTACATAAGTGAGAGAAGGTCTTTGATCAGAAGACCCTGATATTTAATCGGTTTAGCTGGACCTAAGTCAAAGCAACGGCAGAAAACATTGGAAAGAATTGTTTGCAGGCTATGGGATGTTAATGGAAATGCACGACATGTACGAATCAGGAGATTGGAAGTGCATGCAATAAAGGCAACACAGTAACCATTGCAGACTTCAATCAGCGTATAGCCTGGGCAAACCCAAGTAGCACTAATGCCATGAAGGACGAAGTCCTGAAATGTATACAAGATGGCTTTCTAGAGCAGTATGTTGAGGAACCAACCAGTGGATGATATATTTTAGACCTAGTTTTGCACACTGAGAAATCACGAATTAATAAACACTGATGATCATTTGAGGAGGATGAGACCATAATATGTATTAGGTTCACGCCAAGAATGAATGTGTTGACATTCAACCAGGATGAAACAAGGATGTTAAACTTAAACAAAGGTAACCACGAATGACAAGTTGGTGGTAGTAGTTTTGGAAACTACATTAATAGGCATGGCTGTATTCTGACATGATTAGTATTTAAATGATAAATAAGTGGATTACAATATATTTCCATTCTTTTAAGGTGCAAAAAACATGGCAGTTAAAGGGATTTAATGATGGTGGATAAACTTAAATTAAGGATTTTATCAGATCAAAGGCTTATGAATTTGCCAAAAAAAGTGGTAAGACTGAGGATTGGAAACATTTTAGCATTCAGCAAAGGCGAGCCAAGGATCTGAAATTAGAGGAAATTAGAATATCCAAGTAATTTAGCAAAACGCATAAAAATGGACTGGAAAGTATCCTATAGGCATCTAAAAAAGGAAATGATTAGCGAAATCAAATGTGGACCCTTTACAGGCAGAGACAGGAGAATTTATAATAGAGTAAAAGGAATATAGAGAAAAAATACCTAAAATACTAGGGAAACAAAAGAACGTGAGATTGAAGAACTGGAAAGTATTAGCATTGCAGAAAAAAAAAACTTTACTGGCGAAATTATTTGGATTGAAAGTTGAGAAATCCCTTGAAACTGACGACCTACATTCCCATGTGTTGAAAGAGGTGGCTGTTGAGATACTAAATGCTTGTGCGTGCGTGTGTGTGTGTGTGTCTGTGGTGGAAGGCAGGTGGTGGAGGGGTGGTCTGCAGATCTGGTGCAATGGAACGTACAGAAGGCTTTCGATAATTTCTCACACAAAAGAGGTGACTAAGTAAAATGAGTTTGGAGATAATATAAGGCATGGATTGAATTTGATTACGGTACAGAAAGCAGAGCGTTTGTGCAAACGGTTCATTTTCAGGTTGTTAGGCTGTTACTAGTGAATGGCACCACAAGGATCAGTGATTTTCACCCAGATATTCATAATCTTCTCAGTGATTTGGATATGGAGGTGAAATGTAAAATTTCCAAGTTTGCTTATGACTGAAACTTGGTGAGAGGGTGAGCTGTGAGAAGGATTCAAAGAGTCTTAAAGGTGATTTAAACTGGCTAACTGAATGGGCAAGAACATGGCAGATGGGATAGAATGTTGAACATCTGAAGTTATCCATTTTGGACATGAAAATCCAAAATTCATAGTATTTATTACATGGTATGAGATTGAGAAGTGTTGTTGCCCAAAGGGGTCTGGGTGTTCGTATTTGTAATCACTGAAAGCTAACATACAGGTGCAGCAATTAATTAGGAAGGCAAATGGTATGTTGCTCATTATTGCAATAGGATTTGAGTGCAGGAGTAAAGATGTCTTGCTGTAATTGAATAGATCCCTGGTGAAAATGCACCTGGAGTATAATGCACAGTTTTTGTGCATTACAGGAGGAAGGATATATTTGCCATAGAGGGTGTGCAGGCAAGGTTCACCAGATTGATTGCTGGGATGGCGGGAATTTCCTATGAGGAGAGATTGAGGATATGGGCCCTGTACTCTTTAGACTTTAGAAGAGTGACAGGTGATGTCATGAAAGAATGCAGGGCTTGCCTTGGTAGACGCAGCAAGGATGCTTCCCCTGGCTTGGGAGTCGGGAACCAGTGAACACCATCGTAGGATAAGACATAGGCCATTTACGATTGAGTTGATGTTCAATTTCTTCAGCCAGAGGGTAATGAATCTTTGGACTCCTCTAAACTAGAAAGCTCTGGGGGCACAGTCATTGATTATCTTCAAGACAGAGATAGATATATTTCTCAATAATAAGCATATGAAAAGATATGGGGATAACATGTTTTGAGGTGAAAGGTCAGCCATCGCCTAGTTGAATGGCGGAGCAGGCTCGACAGGCTGAATGGCCTACTCTTGATGCTATGTTCCTATGTTCACAACTGGTTCTCTAGTGCCCTTCAGGGGAAAAAAAGTGCCGCCATTACCTGGTCTCCACTGCATGTAACTCCAGTCCCGCTTCAATGCAGTTGACTCTTAAATGCTCTCAAGAATTGAAGCTGTCTTATTTTCAAGTTTTTTTGTGATTCTTTCATCTGCTTTTCATTTGTCTGTTTGTTTGTTTAATGCTGTCTCCTAAACATCCCCCTGGCATTCTATTATCTACTTGGCCAGCACGCTTGCTAGTACTAAAACGAGCACTACATCCTTCCTTATAAGCTTAAATTTAAGTTCTTTTTTCTTCATAGCAGCACTCATCACAATGTAAAAGCTATCCTCCTTTTTCAACCAGGTCTATGTGTGGATATTTGAAATCTTCCTTTACTATTGCTCTTCTGTTTCTTTATTCTTCTATTTGTCCACATGGTGTTAACTTTATATGCTTTCTTGTGGTTGATATGCTATCAAGCATCCTTAATATAAGAATTTCTGCTATCAGCAGACATTCAAGTTCCTTTAATGTAAGCAATGGAAATAGATCCACCCATTTATATTTTTTCCTTATTTTCCCTATTATATCTCAGTCGATTGTTCAGCTTTGAATCATTCTTTAGAATATGCATAGAGTTAAATATCTGATATCAATCTCCTACCATTTTATTTTGTATTAGAGTTCACCAATTTATCCGCAATATTTGATACATTTAGCTATATTTATATCAACAATGAGAATTGCAACACTGAGCAATTAAGGTAACCTTGCAAGGAGAGTGGGACAACATTTGGAGCACTGTGAAATTTTCTCATGTCTATTTTATAATAGACCTTGGATAGGATGCAAAAAATATGATTAGAATGACACCAGAACCGAGACAGTATATTTATCGGAAAACTATTGAATGGCAAGGAACTGTTCTCCTTTTAGAAGCAGAAGACTTAGAGTTGTTATTATTAGTAATGAAACTATATGCAGAAATTAATGGGACTTAAATTTAACAAATACTGTATACCCGATGACTTGCACAGAGGCGTTGAAAAGAAGTTGACTGCAATGATTGGTTTTGATTTCCCTATATTCCCTTTATTCCCAGAACTTCCACTTTGAATGTTAGGTAGCAAACTTAAAACCGTTATTCAAAACAGGAGCTAGTGAAAATAGCGGGGCGCTATAAACTAATTGGCCTGACATCAGGAGCAAATAAACTACCAGCACATATTTTATGGACATGGTAACACTGCATTTTGAAAAGCAGATGCTTATGCAGGCCATACGGGCTTATGAGCGAAAAATCATGGATTTGAAAAATCCATTTATTTTTTGAGGGCATAAATTGCAAGCCATGTAACTGGGAAGCAGTGAAGCATGTATTTGATTTTCAAGCAAAAGCATTAAAATAACAGCCGTTCCCCCAGAAGATTTTAGAATAAAAAAATCGAGGCTCATAGAAGTGAGGATTGAGAATGCATTAAGGTTTATAAATCAAAAGTTAGGAATCATTTTAATGGTCGAGTAGGAAACCGGTGCTGCATGAGTCAGCTTCAGCTACTAATAACCTCTAGTCGTGACTTAGAGGAGGGGACCAAATTTGACATATTCAATTTTTCTCATGATGCATAGATGGGTGCGGAATTGGTCCATTAATAAAAGGCCTAACTGACTCCAAAGGGATCATTGCAGCTTGAATTAATGGGCGAGAAGTTACTATTTGGCGTATAACGTAGTAAAGCGTTGTTTAGCGAATTGGAAGGAAACAAAAAACGCAGAAATTATAACGATTGAGCGACTGGGATAACAAAAACAAAAAATACCTGGAAAAACTCAGCAAGTCTGGCAGTATCTGCGGTGAGGAATACACTTAAAGTTTCGAGTCCGAACGACCCGTCAACAGAACTAAGTAAACATAAAAGAGAGGTGAAATATATGCTGGTTTAAGTGTGGGATGGGGGGCGGGGGGGGGGGGGCGTGGGGGGGGGGTGGGGGGGGGTGGTTGGTGGGACAAGTAGAGCTTGATAGAGGGCCAGTGATAGGTGGAGATCACCAAAAGATGTCACAGACAAAAGGACAAAGAGATGTTGAAGGTGGTGATATCATCGAAGGAATGTGCTAATTAAGGGTAGAAAGCAGGACAAGCAAGGTAGAGATAACGCTAGTGGGGTAGGGTGGGGTGAAGGAATCAAAAAAGGCTAAAAGGTAGAGATAAAACAATGGATCGAAATAAATTTAAAAATAATTGAAATAGGTGGGAAAATAAAAAAAACCTATATAAAATATTGGAATAAGGGGGGAGGGGTGGAATTGGAAAGCGGAGGGGATGGAGGCGAGAGTTCATGATCTATAATTGTTGAACTCAATATTCAGTCTGGAAGGCTGTAAAGTGTCTAGTCGGAAGATGAGGTGTTGTTCTTCCAGTTTGCGTTGAGCTTCACTGGAACAATGCAGTGAGCCAAGGACGGACTTGTGGGCATGGGAGCAGAGTAGAGTGTTGAAATGGCAAGCGATAAGGAGGTCCGGGCAATGCTTCTGGACAGGTTGGAAGCTGTGGAAGGAAGAGAAACTGGGATATGTTGATATTCACCGGGATCTGCATAGCTTTTGTGCACGAATCTAAGAAACATGATGGCGCAGGGAGCAATCACTATAGTTGCTTATCAATGTTGTTAATTTTTACGAATTAGTTGCAAGATAAGAGCGCAGGATTGTTTATATCAGTATTTAGGGCCTCAGGGAGATCCCATACTTTTTCCCTTTATTTAAGGAAGAATACACCTGTCCCAGGGGAGTACAAAGAATGTTCATTTGATTGCTTGCTCGGATAGGGGATTGTCCTATGAGGAGTGATTTAGTCAAATTTTTTGAACTCTCTAGAGTGTAACAGAACGAGAATGAACTTGGTGAAGCATGTAACATTTTTAAGGGACTTGATATAGTCGGGTGGTTGTTTCCCTAGCTAGCTAATCTAGAACTACTTGTTGGAGCATAAGAGTAAGACCATTAGGTACTGAGGGGGAGATACATTTATGCACTCGAAAGTTTGTGGATCTTGGGAATTTCTACCCGAAACAATGTTGATACATCATCACTGAGCGTATTCAAACCAGCAATGGCTGGAATCTTGGGAGCGAAAGGAAAGGGTATTTGGACAATGCAGGGGAGGTGGACCTGACGTAGAATATTAGCAATAATCGTATTGCATGACCTACCCTTGTTCCTATTCTGTGATTTTAAAACTGACAGATGATCAGGTAGACCTTATCTTTAATGTTAAATCAATTATTAACAGGGTAAACATCGACGACACACTTGCACATGTGGGTGAGACAAACGTGAGAGGTCATAAATGAAATATGTTCACTAATAAATTCAAAAATATATTCGTGGGAAACTCGTCTTACTCTTTAAAGAAACATGATCACTAGGGAAAATGATTTGGGATAACGAATGGGACTGAAGGCTGACAAGTCCTCTTGACCTGATGGTCTGAATAATAGGGATCAAAAGAAATGGCTGCAGAAATTAGGTATTCATTTTTGTAATTTACCAACTTAGCTGGATTCTCGACACAATCTACCCAATCTGAGAACAGAAAAATGTAACACCTCTATTCCAGAAAGGTGGGCGAAAAACATGGATAGTTGTGGAGATTGGGAAGTTAATTGGAATGTTGGCCTTATTTGCAAGGGGAACGCACTTTAAAAGCATGGAAATGTTAGCTGTGAAAAGGGTTTTCTTGAGGCCTTATCTGAAGCACTGTGTAGAATTTTGGTCTCTTTGCTTAAGGAGATTAATTATATTGCAAGCCCTTCACAGAATGCTAATCCAATGTTTCCTTGGGTAACTGGGTTGCCTTATGAGGAAATGTTGTGCAGGCTGGGTCTATGCTAATTGAAGTTCATGGGAATGACAGGTGGCCTTACTGAAATACATAAGGTTAAGTATGCATTTGACAGTGTGGATGCTGAGAGGATGTTTCCCTTCCTGGGACGTCAAGAACAAGGGAGCAAAATTTAAAATACGGACTCTCCCAAATAATACTGAGATGAAGAGGATGTACCTAACTATTCTAATCCCATTTCCCAGCACTAGCCGTATAGCCTTGCATCCCCTGGACTCTTATATTCGATGCAGGACCTCGTTAAAAGCCTTGCTGAAGCCCAAGTAGACTACATCAAATGCATTGCCCTCGTATACACACCTGGTCAACTTTTCGAAAAGTTCAATCAAATTGGTCGGATGTGACTTCCCCTTAACAAAACCATGCTGACTGTCCTTGATTAATTCCTGCCTTGTCAGGTCTAGTTTAATTCTGTCTCTCAGAATTGCTTCCAATATTTCCCCACCTTTGAGGTTAGACTGACTGGCCCTGGTTTATCCCTTCCTCACTTCTTGAATAACAGTATCATTTTGGCTGCCCTCCATTCCTCTGGCACCTGACCTGTGGCCAGAGAGGCATTGGAAATTATGGCCAGCGCCCCTGCTATCTCCTCTCTTGCCTCACTCAAAAGTCTGGGATACATTTTATCTAGGCCTGGAGATTTACCTACTTTAAGTTCTGTGAGACTACTTAAAACCTCCTTCTTTTCTCTGCTAATTTCTTCAGTTATATCCGAGTCCTACTGCATGATTTCCCCCTCATTTGTGAACACCGACACAAAGTAGTCATGTAGAACCCTACCTACTTCTTATGGTTCCGCACGCAATTTACTGCAATGGTCCTTAATGGGCGCTAATCTTTCCCTAGTTAACCTTTCATTCTTAATGTAATTGTAGAGTACTTCTGGATTTTCCTTTATTTTACCTACCAATATTTTTCATGCCCCCTGTTTGATCTCCTAATTTGCTTTTTAAGTTCTCCACTACACAATCTATACTCCTCCATGGCTCCGCTGTTTTGAGCCCTCGGAATCTGCCATAAGCCTCCATTTTTCTCTTTACACAATCCTGTATATCCCTCGACATCCAGGGTTCCCTCAATTTGTTGGTCCCACCTTTTACCTTTACTGGAATATGTTGGCCCTGTACTCTCCTTATTTCCTTCTTGAATGAGTCCTACTGCTCTGAAGCATATTTACCTGAACTTAGCTACTCCTAGTACAGTCTGGCCAAATAATATCTGATCTTATTAAAGTTGGCCTGCCCCCAAATCAGAACTGTGATTTCTGATCCATTCTTGTACTTTTCCATAATAACCTGGAAAGTAACAGAGATATGATCACTATCTGCAGAGTGCTCCCCCACTGATAACTCTACCACTTTCCCAGCTTCATTTCTTAAAATGAAGTCCTGGACAGCCCCCTCTCTTGCAGGACTTTCTGTGTACCGGCTTAAACAGCTCTCCTGGATGCATTTTAAGAGTTCAGCTCCCTATAAACCTATCACAATATGACTAACTCAGTAAATGTTGGGGAACTTGAAATCCCACCACTCCCCCATCCCCTCGTATTACTACCTTATCATTTTTATACTCCTCTGAAATTTGGTTACTTATCTGCGCTTCTATTCCTCTGTCACTGTTTGGGGGCCTATGGTACATCCCAGAAATGTGATTGTTCCTTTCTTGTTTTTAAGCTCTATCCATATGGCTTCATTTGAGGAGTCTTCTAAGATGTCATCCCTCCTTACTGCTCTAATTGATTCTTTGATCAATATTGTGATACCCCATCCTCTTTTACCTCCTTCCCTATCTCACTTGAAGACTGAAAACCTGGATTATTGAGCTGCCATTCCTGTCCCTCTCTCAACCATATCTCTGCTACGTCAATTATATCACACTTCCACGTGTTAATTTTTGCCCTCACTGCATCTGCCTTATTCATCAGACTATTTGCATTAAAATAAACACCATCCAACCCTGCCAAACTACCTTGTGCCTTAGCTGACCTCTAAAGTCTATGGCTTCCAGACTCACTTCACTTGCTCTCCCTTCTAATTTTGGCTGTGCATCTCCCCCTGCTGTCCCTTCTATCAGGGTCCCACCCCCTGCCAAGTTAGTTTAAAATCTCACCAGCAGAACTAGAAAATCTCCCCACAATGATGTTGGTCCCATTCTGGTTCAGGTGCAACCCATCCGCCTTGTAAAGGCCATGCCGCCCACAGAAAAGTTCCCAAATCCGCCAGAAATCTAAAGCCCTCCCTCCCATACCATTTCTTCACCACACATTCATCTCGGCTAACACCATATTTTTATAGTAACTAGCGTATGGCACCAGAAGAAACCTAGAGATTACTGCCTTTGAGGTCATGTTTTTTATTCTGTTTCCTAACTCCCTAAATTCTGCTTGCAGGAGCTCATTCCTCTTTCTGTCAATGTCGTGAGTACCAATATGCACCATGATCTCTATCTGTTAGCCCTTCCGGTTTTCAATGTATCATCCTGAATTCACATTTGTGGCTGCAGAAACCATCTCTGTTCCTCTTACTATTGAGTCTTCGACCACTATTGATCTTCCCCTGTTTTTCTCTCCCGCTGTGCAGCTGAGCTAATGTCAATTCCATGAGCATGGCTGCACTCCTCAGAGGAACTGCCAATCTCATCACTTTTCAACACAGAAAAAGCTGTTCTCGAGGGAGATGCACTGCGGGGATTCCCTGACCACCTAACTGACACTTTTCTTCTGTCTGATGGTCACCCATTCGCTCTCTGTCTGCATTTCCATTAGGTGTGACGATGTCTAAAGATGTGCTATCCACAAATCTCTCAGCCTTGCGCATGTACCTCAGTGCCTCCAGCTGCTGCTCAAGCTCCAAAACTTGGAGTTCATGTTTCTGCTGCTGGTGGCACTTCCTAGACACATGGTTGGCCAGAGCGTAAGGAGCATCTAGCCCTTCCCACATGTTGCAGGTGGTACATAACACGGGACTGAGCTGCTCTGCCATGCCATAAATCTGGTTGAAAAGATCTTTACTTTAACTTAAATTCAGTAGAAAAAATGTTAAATTATTTATGTACTTTAAATAAAAACTAGAACTCTTACTTTTCCCACACTAGCGCTGGCTCTAACATCTCCATCGCTCTCTCGTGCTGTCTTGTGATAACTCTTGTTAGTTTCAATAAGAACTGACTGCAGGCACTCACACCAGACTGCTTCACCATGATGGTGACTGCAGGACACACTTCCCAGACTGCTTCACAGCAATGATGACTGCAGTACACTCTTCCCAGACTGCTTCACCACGATTCTGACTGCCAGACACTCTTCCCAGACTGCTTCACCACGACACTGGCTAGAGGACACTCTCCTCAGAGTCTGAACTGCCACAATTTGCTTTGCAGTTCATATAAATTTCGAAAGGCGTGCCTTGAATTCAGTAGTAATAAGACCACCAAGTCATATATATTTTTGATAGAAGTAAATTAAACATATTTTAATAAGATAATTAATTAAAATACAATCATAGATCTACAAATTACTACTATGATAACTTCTAAATTCTCCTAATCAATCTAGTCCCCACTTACACTTTCGTTAAGGCAACAATAAGACACATAGTTTTTAAAATGTCAAGGCAAAGAAGCATGGTATGCTGAGCAAGTCGAATTCAAAGTGAGTTCCCTTCACTTCAGACCTGGAAACAGTAGCTTGTGGCAAAGATGCTGAACACTTTTTCATACATGCAAGATCTTCAAAATGTCTTCCCTTGTAAGCAGTTTTCTCTCATTTATAGACATCTTCCACTTTGAATGCAAATACGAATCGTTTCACTTTGTCCTTGGACTTTATCTCCCTGATAATAAAAACACACCTGTCATAGCTTAGGGAAAAATAAACACACTGTTTCTAAACTTCACCTGGCTGGGTGAAACATTTCTCCCATCCTTTGAAAACAACCTACTCCGGCTTATTTAAAAATGTAAATGTTCCTTCCCCTTGATATCTATGTTTTCAAACTTCTCCATGTTTACCTCATTAACATTTCAAAGTTAGCTTCGCTTTTTGCATCAAAGCACCAGACTAGCTGCCTCGAATTCCATTAAATCACACAAATAGGCACATCCTGCTATTACTCTATTTTACGATAAAATCCAGTAATATTAGGACAATTATTATATCTTATTGACAGGTGCTTCTTTGATTATTTTATCTTAGGGATTTCAGATTTCAACAATATGCACATGTCCAGTTCCCCATGTCTTTCTGTCTGTAAATTTCATGCTGCTTATCCAGAGTCCAATACATGGCAATGCGTTTACGATCAATGAACAACACACTGTTAATTGCAGCATTCAGACACCATTATGGCAGGGCCGGTGTAACTGCAACATCACCGGACATTGATACTGCTAATACAACAAAAGATTCTCCGTTTGGCTTGTTTATCTTGATCCCTGCATACTCAGCCCCAATTTTCTTCTGTTTCCTTTTCGCACTTTTCTGGGAAGCGGTGAAATCTAGAGACGCGTAAGTCAGTTTAACACCTGTATCTTGCATGGCCTGTGAAAACAACAATGAAAGATCAGTGGCACCTTCTACTCAAACTACTGGTTCCAGATTCTGAAGGCACATTGCTGACATCGGAGACAAGAAAATGAACGCCAATGCTTGAGATGGAGCATTAAGATTTCCGTAAGTACCTGTACACGGATGGGGCCCCCTTCCACACATCTGGATTTCAAGGCATTTCCGTGCCCGCTGTGGTTGAGAGCAGCATAAGGCGGACTACCCATCACTTCTCCATGCACAACCTGAAGGGAGATTTTGGAGAAATGCTAGATGCATATCAAATAACATAAACATGGTACAGAACCACAAACATATCACAGATGCCTTATAATGGTGTAACCATTTTTAGTGTAGATTAGTGTAGGTCGCAGCTTTAGGTAGCATTATCTATCTAAGAATACTTATATAAGTAGAACTGATTGCTAGTGGATGCCCTTTAGGCACTATCCAGGTTGTCAGGCCAAATACTTGCAATGTATGCAATAATTGCCATTGTATGACTCGTGGTGCTACTGACCTGTTAACGCATGTCCAAAATTTGACTATGCAAATTGCAGAAAATGCATTTGGCCTGAGTGGCTTTTCGCCCAGATTGGATGTTTCCGCTCAAGGTGCCAGCCCTGGTTAAAACACAGAGGGTCCGCATACAACGTTAAAGGCAGGAGCGGCGGTGGCAACAGGTTAGAGCTAGAGTAGGATATTTCACGCATTTGATAGCTGTCCAACTAATATTGAAAGGGCGCAAACATCAACACAGGTTACTGCGAGAACAGGAGGATTGCGTGAAATCATTAACGCTGCAGCCCTGATTAGTCATTCACCGCAATGTCACAGGTGTAGAATACAGGGAGAAAAAGAAACAGAGATTGGCAGTGTTCGCCCCTTGTTCCGGCGTGAGTCGAAGCTTTTCTGAGGCCGCAGGAGTATTGCTATCTCTATGGTGTAGACGTTCAGTGCATTTCAATGTATCATCAGTGTAAAACTGACCTGCTCCTCAAGCTGGTTCGGTATGTTCTCTGTAATCTCTGTACCTATTTGAGAACGAAATTTACATGAACAATGCAAGTCAGCGTGAAGTACATGCGCAACATGTCCGCCAAAAGCTACCCAAAATTCGAGCAAAGGGGCGAGACACGCCCTCAGTCCAAAATCGCAACCCGTTTTGCTGCTGGTTCCTTTGTTATTCGTTCACGAAATGTGGGCATTGCTGGCTAGGCCAGCATTTATTGCCCATTCATAATTGCCCTTGTTCAGGGGGCATTTAAGAGGCACTCACATTACTGAGGGTCTGGAGTCACGTGGAGGTCAGGCCAGGCAAGGGTGGCAGATTTCCTTCCCGAAATGACATTAGTGAACAAGATCGTTTTTTAAATGGGCAATGATTTCATGGTTATCATCAGAGCTTTTAATTCCAGGTTTTTACTTAATTCAAATTTCACCATCTTCGGCGGTGGAATTCGAACCCAGGTCTCAAAATAATTATTCTGGGCCTCTGTATTATGAGTCCAGCGTCAAATAGAATTACGCTTTAGGGCCCACTGTACAGACTGCATAAGTGCATGACATACTTCAAGCTTTTTACCAGAAGGTTGCACCCTCCTTCTGCTCCAACCTTAGTCATACTTCATGTAGAACGTTTAGTTCCCGTAAAGAACAGAAATACCGTTCGATTTAATATCGAAATGTGTTTAATTATTCTGGCGGGTGTGTTGCGTTTTACGCCCTTCCTCATCACAGCACTGTGCCTGGAAGGGCAATTGCTCTGCATGCAATCGGGAGTGCTCTGGAAACCTCAATCCCAGCCTGGACATTTGAAGTTTCCCGCTATTGAAACGTTAAACAACAATTAGACGATAACTCTGAACTAAGATCGTATCAGAACTTACCTTCAGTTTTGGCCAATCTCCAACATATGACGAGAATTGCCAGCACAAGGATTATTAACCCGCCCACTGTACATCCAGTTACCAAGGTGTAGGGATACCAACCTTCGCATTGTACAGAGAAAAAAGTGTCGAAATATGAAACAACGTCAAAATCACAGGCAACCTTGCATCTATCCTCCCTGAAGGAAGCTTAATCGTTTCTTTCATTCTGACATTTTATTGGTGAAGCATTATTCTATTAACGTGCATCAATGGTAATTCAGAAATGAACTATCCGTGTGTGACAATCAGCAACTTTAATTTTGAATAATTCCCAAATCCTAATGAATAATTATATAGCTTTGCTCATCCTGTGTACCTGATTATATGCGTGTGGATTTTACCATGTATATGTACTTCCCTCTCTCTCTGTATCATTGTACCAGCCAACACCCAAACGCATTCAAAAAAAATACTGTGCCAATTCCAGAAATTAAAACAAAGAACATTATCCTAAGGCAATGATAATTGAGTTCAATTCGATGATGTTGACCATCTGGTATATCAGGCAAGATCCCATCTGCCGTTTAGGGCTCCATTTGCCTTTTGTGTACAAGCCCATTATTCTGAGGTAACTGCTGAGTTTCAGATCTGTCCCTAATCACAACATTGGATTTTGGAGTCACATCAGGGGCTTCGATGAATGCAAGTATTGCGCCTCTGTTTAAATAAATGAGATGAGGGGTACTGTCAATAACTGCAGGCAAGACAGCCTTATCTCAGCCGAATCTTTTTAAATACAATGCTCCAGGACAAAATTAGTTGACTTTTATGAGAAAAGCATGGGCAGATAAATGAAGGTGAGCAAGAACTGTTAAAGGCAAATAGGGTTCGGTTAGCTTGCTGGATTATTCGTTATAATAATTGAGACGGTCAATGAAGATCATGTAGTTGATTTGATATGTTGTTACTGTCAGTGGCGCTCCTTAAAGTAACCTTCGCACAGTTAACACCCGGGAGATTCAAGAGAAGGCGCCACATTGGATATACATTTTGCTAATGATCGGTAAACTGAGAGTGGCATGCACTGGTGTTACAAAATGGTTGATATTAGGAACAGCCCTATTTTTTTCATATGTTAATGACACAACCTTGCGTATAATTTCAAACTTGCAGATAAACTTAAGCAGAAAATTAGCAAACAGTGAGGGAGCGATTAACAGATTCCAGGCATGCATAGGACGATTATTAAATTAGGTAGACACGTAGAAAATGAAGTTTAATGAAGAAATGTGAAATGGTGCATTTTGGTGACAAGAATGTGAAGAGGCAGTATGAAGTAAGTTATATAACCTATATGGTGCTCTCGATCAGAGTGGTGTGGTAGATATAATCAATTGTTTCATAGCGGTAGGACAGGTTCAGAAAACTGTAAAAGCGTGGGATCAGTGGCTTTGCTAATAGAGTAAACGGGTTTGAAGCAAAGGGAGTTATGTCTAATGTTTTTCAAACACTCGTTAGCTCTTATGTGGAATACGGATTCGAAGTCTGGGCATTGCGCTTAAAGAAGGATGTTGGGGGTTAGAGGGAGTGTAGTACATGTTACTCAGATGATAACTCCGATATAGGATTTTAATTTTGGAGAGACCAGTGGAGGTAGGATGTTTTTCATGAATTAAAGATGATGAACAATCTAATTTATAGAGGTGCTTTAATTAATTAACAGTTTTATTGGAGCTGGGTCGGTAAGGCGAGGACACGGCTCAGAAGTGATGGCAGCCATGCAGAGAGGACATGAGGAAAATTATTATTCCACGCTGTGATCCTGTAATCCGAAATGTACTGCCTGAAAGCAAAGTGACTAATAACGTTCAAAGGGCATTGTATCAATACTTGGAGGGCTAATTCTTAAGAGGCAACGCAAAGACTGGGTGAGTAGGGCTAAATACATAACTCTATAAACGAGTTTCCATATGCACGATGGACCAAATAGCTTCCTTTTGTTCTCAATAATTCTTGGTTATAGACCGATTATAGAAACTAGCCCAGGTCTTTTAAAGCACTTGCAGCTAATATGCACTTACTGCCCGAGCCTTTTTGGCAGAAGGCTTATGTAATGCAAGCTAAAACAACGCTGTCTGTATATGACATGCCCCATTCATTCATTTAAATGTGTCCTCTATCTCCGTGTACACAGTCCAGCCCGTTATTATGCAATTAAAATTAGCTTCCTCTGCCCTCACCCGCCTCAGTTTTATGCCATTCTAAGCTAGAAATGAGCATAACCAGATACTAACCTACGAATGCTCTTTGGAACGTTTTCACATAGTGCCCCAATACTTATGACTCTCTGAGTCACCTTGAACTGGCTACAGTTAGCACTGGGGGAAATAAGAAAGGAAAGAGAAAGAGAGCATCAGCTTAAAAACTGGAAGCTAAAAATGGGATCTCAGAGGCTGAGGAAAGTTCTGATGTGGAAATGATCACTTTCAACCGAAAACACAAAGGGGAATTTTAAAAAAATGATCCTGAACAGGCCATGATCTGATAGATGAGGATGGACGAAAGATAGGGACATTTGACAAATTTTTTCTTGATTTGCCCCTGTTAGAGAAACCAATGCTTGAATTTTGGCTCCAACCACTTGACAGTGATTGTAGACATTTAAATTTCCATACGCAATTGCGCTCAGATCACTTTCTCTTTCGACTTATTTTATCTCAGATCCCAGCACACTATATACACCTTGGCATTAAACCTACCCACGAATATTCCTCTGCAATATGTACGCTAATATAATCTGCCAGATGCAAACCCATGCCCTGATCGCATTTAAATCAAATCATAATCATTTTCGATGTGTCTCAGAAAATATTTGTGCACCATCAGAGATATTGCCAACGGCTCCATCCAGAACATCAGTGGTAATCGTGAAATGCAATGAGTCTTATCGCTTTGGCCAAAGGGACCAATTAGTAGCCGTCCTCCATACAGGGTCACTACGATCAATGAGAGCCCTCTTTCTATGAAGATGAAACCAATTTGCTATTCAAACCACGGTCTTTATTCTAATCAAACGCAGCTGAAATTTACATAGCGATATTTTGTTTAATACCTCGCGAAAAGAAAATACAGTGTAAGAAGCGCAACAACGTCCTTCATAAACACACTATTAAAATCCGTTGGTGCACATTAGTGGGGATATAAAGTTTTCCGCGGGACGTTAAACACAGCTGCATTTCACGAGGGTATTGCTAATCTGAATCTCTTACCCTGACTACGAACCGTATAACTGTCATTGGCTGGGGACTCGAGGGAGATGTGTGAAACTTGGCAGGTATAAACCAATCCGGCTTCCGGGAGATTGAGAAAGCTGGAAACATGATATAATCCCCCCTCGTTCTGTATTTCCGTGATTTTCATCCCAGTTGTAATTTCGATGTCATTTTTGTACCACGTGAGGTTAATTTCCTTCGGGAAGAAGCCAGCTGTTGTGCAGAGGATTTTGAGTAAGGTAGAGGAAACGCGAGTAATCTTCACCGGTGTTGGTGGCACTGAAAAAGGAATTAAAGGAAATCGATCAAATCGCTACTTGCACATTCCATTAGAAAATGAACAAAATTATATATTGAGCACTGCTGAAAAAAGAGATGCTTTTCGATGAAACCTTTCGTCTTGAACTCATCAGGACAGGTTTGCAAAGCTATCAAATGTAAATGGAAAAGGAAATCAGTTCGCACTGGAGTATTCCTGTAGTAGGAAATCTTTATTGCGATAGAGATTTTATTACATGAAGAAGTACATGACAATGTTCCTTTCATTTGTCCTCATCCAACATTGGTTGAGGTGAGACCCCACTTCAGCGGATTGAATCCAATTTCGGACCCCGTTTAGCAGAATCAGTCCGTCCGATAGCTTAAAATTCCATGCGGGTGTTTCGCTGTGGTGTTGTTTCTTGTTGATGTTGTTTTCACTCATTTATGGGGTTTAGATGTCATTGACAAGACCAACAGTTATTGGCCGTCAATTCATATGGGTTTCAAACTTCCTAGAGGGTGACATGACTTGATGTAATTCATTTTCACAGCTTATATTATTATCATTATTGTTAGCTTCGAACACAATTCGTAGCTATTTCAGTCCAGGGCGAACTTGGCGAAAGCAATGCTAACGTGATTGATGCATTTGCGAGAGTGTATCTAAGCTCTGATCCCAGTTAGTGCTCAGCGTGAATAAAGTCAAGCCTTCATTGCAATTCAGTTATCATAAATAACAAGATAATTAGGCCATAGAATATTAAAAAGCCGGTATCCCAGTATTGCGCACTTATGCAAATACGTGTCCAGCATTCCATAGTGGTAATCCAATTCCCTGAGGTTCTGGTTCAAGCTTTGTTGAGACATTACGAATCTTTATGTGGTAACGCATCACTGATTCGCTATGATTCGTTGAACTAATTGTCTCGGTGCTCTAAGTACATCCATATTTACTTTACCGTTAATTTTCAGATGTTTAAGACAGAAAGGCGCCTTGACAGCTGGACTGTAAGCTCTCTACCCCATTCCGCTAAAGTATCATTTTCAACATTAGTTAATATTTCTCCTGAAGTGTTTATCTGATTTAACCCTGATCCCACAACCACCCCACCCCATGTGATATCCTCCAGCAAGCCTTGGCTTAATTATGCCATGGTCTCATTCATCTTTGAGTAAAAAGTGTCTTCTTGTCTTCTAACACCACCCCGCCCCCCAGTTTATCCAGCAAATCTAAATTAACGGACATTTGTCACCAATGATAACGCCCTGAAAACCCTTCTTTTTGGATTACCTTTAATCATGATTGATCTGCAGTATTTAAACCCAATTTCAATAAGTAAATTCACCCTGTACCTTCTGCTTTGCCTCATTATACCCCATATTCATAGGCACTGCTACAACTGCGGCCGAGTCAATGGCTTTAGACAGCCAAATGTAGAGTGCGCTGCCTCTCTGAACCATAACATGTCGCGAAATTAATCTATAGATCAACGTCATTATTTTCCTTAATGATAAGCACACGCACCGTGGTGCAAATCACCAGCAGAGCCCCGTCTCGGTAAAGCAAATTCCTTCCACTTCCCTCAAGTTACTGGCGCTGAATTTCCAGACAAACCTGGGTCAGCACTTACATTGTCACCGAAAAAACGTGGTAGAGTGTTAGTGGGTGCTTGAAGCATGTCGGAGGGCATAAGGAAACGGGGTTTAGCAATCGCCAACATAACTATAGAATGTCGACAATACGTACACAGCAATTTCATAATTCAGGATCGGGGTGCTTCTTGAGCAGTGGTATTGAATAACTGATGAAGCGGGTTAAACTATATTTCTGTTGAACCGTCGAATTTTGTGTATACCTTTGAGTTTTGGATCAGGGTCCAGTGCAAATGACCACATAACTCACAGCACACCCAATCTACCCTATCGTTCCGAAGAAGAGTCATATTCGACTCGGAACGTTAACTGTTTCCCTTTGCACAGTTGCTGCTGTTAGGCGTACTAAGCGTTTCCAGCGCGTGCTGTTTTCATCTCCTACAGGCCCGCTGACAGTTTGTTCGCTTTCTACTTAAATTTACCATGTTCGTTTGATTAATAATTTCACACGTAGCAAGGCTCCGAGACATCGCACTGCTTGCAAAACCTTGAATTTCTTTTTTGATCACTCCAAACTCAATCAGACTGCCGAGGTAACAGTTGAACTCGAATCATTGGAGTAACACCGACTAGTCCACTTCTAATCTTTAATACCTCTTTCATAATCCAGTATTTTATTTTCAGAAACTAGCCTCCATTCTCCTGTCCGCAGATCTAAACCATTCCATCCGCCGGCGCTCGCTGAAACAAACAGTAACGTCAAAAAACACTTCCTGCTTCATCAGGAATGTTTTACCTTTGAGTTCACAACATACTCAATCTCTGAAGTTTTCCAGCTATCTGACAGTGATCCCATTCGACTTCTAGCGTTACCCCCGACTGCATGTTAAACAGTATCTCAGTAATTATTACATTAACAGAATCAGTCTCCTGCGTGACCTTCAGAAGCTGAATCGAGATACTTCGCCTTCACCGGTGCTATCCTACTAGAGTCTCAGATTGAGTCCGCAGGCGGGCCACTTGACATGGGAGATTTATTATTTTATTATCATTGATGGTGTTTTGTTGAAATGTTCCCCCTCCAGTGCTTGAAAAATCTCATTTTCAGCCATCAACTATGCATTTAATCATGGAAATCATAGTTGAAATCATATAAATTACTGTAATTTGATCCAACAAATTAACGTAAGTGCATGTTTGATCTACAATTTGTGCAAGCAGAATGGTCAATGCATGGACGCACCGTCCTATTGTAAATCTAATCAGTGAATTCAACTGTAATATCTTAACATTGTGAAAATAACCTGCTTGTGCAAATGCAATGGGTGATGCAAGCAAATATGTCATCATTGTTACTTTCAAATCTATCAGCATATATATATATATATATATATAACCTGGTATCAGCAATTATGACCATTCATTTAATCATGCTTCTGTTTAATGTCGGCGTTGTAACGGCGCTTTGTTTTTACAACTTTGATTTCATTTATGCCACACTACCCTGTATCTCTTCCCTCTATTTTTAACATTTACATATACTTGCTATCAGTTCACACATTGCATCCCTGGTTTGATTCCACAAGTAATCTGGAAATGGTATTAAACTCTGGGGCACGGGTAAATACAGTGAATTTCCATTCTTTGGCGATAAGAGGATTGGATGCAATGATTCAAGCAGGATTTCATTGAGAGGTTGATGCGCGTCTATATCCTTTTGCCATAGTTGTTTTAACGTAGATTAACGTTTGCACACCCAACATTTTCCAATTATAATTATGCAAAACAAATGACCATTAAAATGCGATCGTTACTGGAAGAGGTCAGAGGCTTTATGTACTACAATGAGTGGCTCAGGTATTCTCTCCTCAAAGCGTCCGCACCACCTACAGCTCATGAGTGTGATGAAATTCTCACTACGGTCTGGATGTATATTGATGCAACAATACTCCATACGATCCCGTAAAACAAATCCACTGAAGGCACTTTATCCAACACTTGAAACGCTCACTCATTTCACTGCAGGGGCATCGTGTTTGCGGTGCACTACACTACGCGCCAAAGATTCTTCGACACCACCTCCCGAGTCCGTGAGATTATCACATAGAAAGTGAAGGCAGAACACCACATGGGAACACCAACACCTCTAAATTCACTCCAGTACGCACGGAATGCTGACTAGAACATATATCACCGTTCCTTCATCATTGCGGGATAACAAAATGCGGCAACTTCTCCATAGCTCAGAGCACGGTGCTAAACCGTTGTCCATACCAAATGCAGCGATTCGAGATAACGACACCAAACCACATTATCAAGAAGAAGTACGAATATGCAATGAATCTTGGGTGTGCCAAAGACGCCCGCATTCTTTGAAAACATTTAAACACATTTGAGTTATTTGAATAAGTGAGACTGGATTTGAGAACAACGATTGTCCGAAGTCAGATATTCTTAGTTCCAATGTTTGCTCTACGCGACAGCTGTACGTTCACAGACAGGATTAACTGAACTGAGGGAAAAGTGACTTTTCATTAAATGTGCTCTGAAATACAGCTGCATAAGTTTACACCCGTTAAAGCAGCTCAGTGACACTCACCGTATACAATTAACTCCGTTCCATTCCCATTGGAAATCCTCCCGCTCACTCTGGCGCTGCAATAATAGACTCCGGAGTCCTGGAAATTCACATTTAGCAGGCGGATTTCGGCAGATCCCTGTCTGAAAGGTGTCATTATTTTCGTTGTGTCTGCAATCAAATCCAAAATCCCCTTCTGGCTGTCTCTCCGCCAATAAACATCCACCCATGTGTTGCGATCGAAAAATGGGATGGAGCAATAAATTGACACATTTGCACGTTTGACCACCGTCACACGGATGGGGAGCTGGCGAACTGATAGAGAGCACCCGTCAGTCACTGTCATAAAAGAAGAGCATGGTTTACAGACGGAGATAATGATGATCATTATTATAGATACGGATATAATAACTACGAAATAAAACAAAATCAAATGGAAAATCTTATAATAAACATTCAACATAAGAGGCCTCTACACAGTTCTTGTTCACTTATCTGTTTATTAGAAAGGTCACCTGTGCATAAACCTATATAAATAATGCCCAGGACCGAGAGGTACGACGGCAAATCAAATGCTGACATTCGGAGCAAATTCCGATAAACCTTGATCACTCGCACTGTAAATTGGCGGGGGTAGAAGTGTTTGGAGATTATCTGGCAATGTGCGTGTTGCAATATACCGCAGTATAACATAACTGAAACTACAACTACAATGTACTGGTTTCATTTTTACGTCAGAGCGGAGAACGCAATGTGGAATTTAAAGCCACCCACATCTCACTGTTGTGTAATGGAACATGGAACATTTCTGCATCACGTGAAATTTTCCGGATTAATGCAATTACTGAATAATTGCAATGTTTGCCAGTTTTTACTGGCACGTCATTGCAGCTGTGCTGACAGCGGTATGCCTCGATTGACCCATTTCCCTGTATCGCTCGGTCTTAGAGTGGTGGGCCGATGCAATGGAAACTCAGCCGCAAGGCGGACCAACAGCTTAGTTGTTTAAAAACAAAAAAACTGCGGATGCTGGAAATCCAAAACAAAAACAGAATTACCTGGAAAAACTCAGCAGGTCTGGCAGCATCGGCGGAGAAGAAAAGAGTTGACGTTTCGAGTCCTCATGACCCTTCGACAGAACTTGCGTTCGAGTCCAAGAAAGAGTTGAAACATAAGCTGGTTTAAGGCTGTAAAGTCCCTAGTCGGAAGATGAGGTGTTGTTCCTTCAGTTTGCGTTGGGCTTCACTGGAACAATGCAGCAAGCCAAGGACTGACATGTCGGCACAAATAAAATAAAAGGTGTGGCTATGGGTCCCCGCATGGGCCTCAGCTATGCCTGTCTCTTTATGGGGTATGTGGAACATTCCTTGTTGCAGTCCTACTCCGGCCCCCTTCCACAACTCTTTCTCTGGTACATCAATGATTACTTCGGTGCCGCTTCATGCTCTCATCAGGACTTGGAAAAATTTATTAATTTTGCTTCCAATCTCCACCCCTCCATCATTTTCACGTGGTCCATCTGTGACACTTCCCTTCCCTTCCTTGACCTCTCTGTCTCAATCTCTGGTGATAGACTGTTCACCAATATCCATTACAAACCCACCGACTCCCACAGCTATCTCGACTACAGCTCCTCACACCCTGCTTCCTGTAAGGACTCCATCCCATTCTCTCAGTTCCTTCGCCTCCGTCGCATCTGTTCCGATGATGCTACATTCAAAAACAGTTCCTCTGACATGTCCTCCTTCTTCCTTAACCGAGGCTTTCCACCCACGGTCGTTGACAGGGCCCTCAACCGTGTCCGGCCCATCTCCTGCGCATCCGCCCTCACGCCTTCTCCTCCCTCCCAGAAACATGATAGGGTCCCCCTTGTCCTCACTTATCACCCCACCAGCCTCCGCATTCAAAGGATCATACTCCGCCATTTCCGCCAACTCCAGCATGATGCCACCACCAAACACATCTTCCCTTCACCCCCCTTATCAGCATTCCGTAGGGATCGCTCCCTCCGGGACACCCTGGTCCACTCCTCCATCATCCCCTACTCCTCAACCCCCTCCTATGGCACCACCCCATGTCCACGCAAAAAATGCAATACCTGCCCCTTCACTTCCTCTCTCCTCACCGTCCAAGGACCCAAACACTCCTTTCAAGTGAAGCAGCATTTCACTTGCATTTCCCCCAACTTAGTCTACTGCATCCGTTGCTCCCAATGTGGTCTCCTCTACATTGGAGAGACCAAACATAAACTGGGCGACCGCTTTGCAGAACACCTGCGGTCTGTCCACAAGAATGACCCAAACCTCCCTGTCGCTTGCCATTTCAACACTCCACCCTGCTCTCTTGCCCACATGTCAGTCCTTGGCTTGCTGCATTGTTCCAGTGAAGCCCAACGCAAACTGGAGGAACAACACCTCATCTTCCGACTAGGGACTTTACAGCCTTCTGGACTGAATATTGAATTCAACAACTTTAGGTCGTAAGCTCCCTCCCCCATCCCCACCCCCTTTCTGTTTCCCCCTTCCCCTTTTTTTTCCAATAAATTATAAAGATTTTCCTTTTCCCACCTATTTCCATTATATATAAAAAAAAACCCACTAGAGCTATACCTTGAGTGCCCTACCATCCATTCTTAATTAGCACATTCGTTTAGATAATATCACCAACTTTAATTTTAACACCTATGTGTTCTATTGTACTATTGTCGTTGACATCTTTTGATGATCTGCTTCTATCACTGCTTGTTTGTCCCTACAATCACACCCCCCCACCCCCCCCTCCACCTCTTTGTCTCTCTATCTCTCCGCCCCGCACACAAACACCTTAAACCAGCTTATATTTCAACTCTTTCTTGGACTCGAACGCAAGTTCTGTCGAAGGGTCATGAGGACTCGAAACGTCAACTCTTTTCTTCTCCGCCGATGCTGCCAGACCCGCTGAGCTTAGTTGTTTGCTTGAGCAAAAGTTCCTTTGGCATTAAGGCCGCTACACAGAAACTGACATATAGACAGACATTCAGCTGACATGCTATTTTGAAATTGTAGATCGGCACTCCAGATACAAGCGGATTGATGGAAATGATAGAATTCCAAATTGAATGAAACGGTTCTCAACGATCAGTAACCACTCAATAATCCATTTGGGGAAGGGATTTTACTTTATGTCTAACATAGGACAGGTTAATGTTTTTAATCACAGCATTATGTTGACTGCTAAATTTTACCGGTGACAGATAATGCTACTGTTGAGTGGGATTTCATGATGATGGTCTATTTTTTCTGCCGTTGACTGAGTGATGGTGACTCGATAAAGTTCTTAATCTTTGGATGATTCTGTGCGTGTCTGTTGGACGAACTGCTGGTCAACGGAAAGTTGCTGGTGATCTGGGTTTTCGCCTTACGAGGAGGTACTTATTCTGTTGATTGTGTTGCTGCTGCTGACAAGGCACTTCTGCTGGTGTGCATTGATGGTGATCTGTATCATGGTATCCCATCGACGGTTAAATGTTTCTGGTGACCGTGTGTTTGTGCTGGAGACAGGATGCTGCTAGTTATGAACCAGGGGAAGTTAGATACTGCTGCTGGTGATTCTGCTAGATAATGCTGCTTAGGACTGGCTAACGATAATGGTGACCGGGCCTTGTTGCTGCTAATTGAATTCCGTTACTTGTGCTTGGGCACCTCCGTTATTGGTGACTGGTTGTTAGTGCTGTTACTGACTGGTGCTTCTCCATTATATGTGGGTCCGTTTGTGTGTGCATGTGCACATCCAAGTATTTTCTTTTGCATTTTCGATGTTGCTGGTGTGAATTTCCAAGCGCTTCCTGCACACACGGCTATGTGTGTTATGCGATTTTGTAAGTTTTATGAAATTATACGTCACGATATGTACATTTTGTATGTGTGTAATTTTTGCATTTGTCATGAGTGTCCGTGTGCGTATACTTTATGCATGCGACGCGTTATTTGTTTGTGTGACCGTGTGTGTGCGCATGCGTGTGTTTGTGTTAGATTTGTGTTATATGTGTATGTGTTCTGTTATACGTTTGTCTCCTTTACTCTTCACAATTTATTCAGCGTGTGTGTCTGAGTGTGCAGATGTTTATTAGGTGTTTGTTCTGCATTACGTGTGCATAGTTGCCAACTGATAACACACAATTGAATTATTTTTCCCTGATGCGTTTTTAACTCATCCCCGAGTGGCTTTACTGCGCCCACTCCTGATCAATGTTTCTCTTTGTCAAACTTTGCGCCCAGATCACAGATTCGTTTGTTGTTTTTACTTAAAAATGAAATACTGAATTCGTGTTCACTCCTCTGCGGAACTCTAGACATTCAGATTTCTCGAAAAAAAAACACCTGTCTGCTGTGGATTGTGGCCCATAGCGTATTCCACCTGTTCTCCCGGTCCATCCGGCAGCGACATTGTGGGCCTCGACTTACGCGGACGCCCCGAGCCCCAGTCTCTGGAGCTTCCTGCCGTAACTGCAATGAATCGTTGTTCATGATCCTTTAAAGTCACGGCGCCGTGTCCCGACGGAATGCAGCAGGCCCCTTTGAACCACCGTCCCCTTCCCTGCCTACAACCTACACATTAGTTAAAAAAAGGAGCGCAGAACAGTGACTCTGAAATCGAGTATATCTTCCCTTGCCATTCTCCTCTGTCTAACACTCAACTGTATTGGAGAAAAGACAGGAAAAGCGTTGATGGTGGCAGCGAAATGGCTTTTGGGGCGAAAGGAAAGGTGAGCGAAGTATCTTGTGGCAATATCTAATCGAATTTTTTATTCTGTTTCTTCCAGTCACAATTCAAAAATAGCGTCCGCGCCAAGCATGAATCACATCCTTAAGGAAGCAAAGAAAATACAGCACAAATAATTCCATACATGTATAATATTAGCGTTTTCGGAAATAGTAGCAGTTGTTCATGGTTAGTGACTATCTGAACAGTTGATAATGATAGTGTGTCATGCCGGGTCTTGGAAAGTCGAACTGATTGTTCAAGTGTATGTGAGGTGTAATCAGAGAGTGAAATTTGATTGGCTGACGCAAGCTGGAAGAAACTGTGACTTATTTCCTTTTATCAACACTTGGAAAGTAGATAAATGCGGGATAGATGCTATGGCCTGGATACTAGGGACTTCCACAGTAAGGTTCAGCACAGCTTCTGCACCCTCTATAAACTTATTTTAAAGAACCAATGACTTCATAATACCTTTCATCATTCCTGATAGCAAAATTAATCACTTCATGCTTCTCTATGTTTAATTTCATTTGACAGTGTTTCTATATTTTCCTGAGTTCAGTTACCATCTTTCTAATTTTACCTTCCTCTCTGACTTTCGTTTGATATGAAAACTTGCACTTATGCCCTTTATTCACTAATTCAATGAATTAACATATATAAAATAAAGGAGTTGTCCTAACTCTGAATGGTTACGAAGCCCAACCGTTTACCTCTTTCCAGTATATGGATCAACTGGTCAGCCACCTCTCTAATTTCTATCCCGGAGCCAATTTAGTGTCCATGCAGTCACTGTCCCTTTTTACTCAAATCGAGTTTAGTTTATTTGAGCATTTGTAGAATACTCTTTGATAGCTAAAGCACAGTGTCTTCATTAATCATCTCCTTTACTTTATCATGGGACTCCGACAATTTATTCAAGCACGATTTGTTCCCAGAAAATCTACGTTAGTCAATACTTTGCCAAATGCTAATTATTTTTTTCGAGCTTTATCATCCCTAAAAGATTTCACATCATCGAAATTATATTGATGGCTCTGCAGTTAAAGTGTTCAGCGTTCACCACATTAATGTACAGAGGTCCAAGTTTGGAAGCCCACCAGCGCACAGTGCTAACTCAATGTGCGCCGACAATTAGAAGATACTGTTCAGAGTTTCAAAAATTTCATCCCCTTCTGCTCTCCAGAACCTAGGATTCATCCCATCTGGGCCAGGTCATTTCATTGCTTGCTTTTACCGATTACCAACCGTTTCAATACGCTCATCCTTAAACAATTTTCATCAATCCAATATTTCTACTCTCTCCTCATTAGCAAGTACATTCATGGCAGCTTCTCTTTGAATACAGATGGATTTTGTTTTTTTTAAGGTCCGAGACAATTCGTCTCTCTATCCAATCAAGCATCTTGTTTTTTGTAACCAACTGGCCCCGTCTCCTTTAGAAAGCATTTTCAAACGGATTTGTCACAAATCACTTTAGGGCTCTGCTTGATGTTAGGCTCTTCATGTACTCATTTCTGCCCTGTTGTTCATTGATCTTGTTATATGCTGTCCATGCTTTCTATGTCCAGCTTTGTTCTCTCCTGCATTATAAGCCTTAAACTTGCTATAATCAATTTTTTTTCGTTCTCTTTTTAACCTCCATATTATTAGTCATCCAGGGGGCTTCAAATGTGAATGCACTTCCTGTTACGCTTGTGTGCATTTTTTTCCCATTCTGTAATCTAGCTATTTTGTCGAGCAATATTTTATTCTCATCCACCTTGGCCTTACCAGTTCCCGACTTTTGAAAGGTAACCCTCCTCATTTGTGTCATCCGTTCTTAGATATAAAACTCAGAATCTACTCTAAAGCTGGCGATATGCTCACCGCCCTCCAAATGGTCTGTCGTCACAACAACTTTCTGCATTTCATCCTCCAAAACTATTTCTAACACTGATTACTTTCGCATTTGATTAAAAACATGCTGGTTATGAATACCGTTTTGTTTTCGTTTCATAAATTCCTCCATTATCTCCTTTACGGTGTTGTGAAGAAAGTGCGAAAATATTGAATTCCATAGCTGGCATTATAATTACTCTGTGGCTCCCACAGCTTTTCCTGAAATTGTCCTGCGTATTCTGTCCTCTATCTCCTTCCAAGATCTGTTGTTTTGCATTATCGCGTGGGATGGCAGGCCCTGTGTTCCTTATTTTTAAAATGTGCATTCTGACTTTGACATAATAATAGTTTTCTTGATAAATACTGTCGTAGCCTCTTTTTCTTCCCTTCCTGTCCTAGGTACCTTGTACCCACTAAAACTCAGTTGCCAATTGCCCATATGCTGTTTACTTCTTTGAGCCATGATTTATTGTTTCCACTATTGCGAATTAGCGACATCTACCTGCAGTTCACTAACGTTATTTAACATGTTAAGTGTATTAATGCAAATGCTCTCGAAACCCATCCTAATTGCTTCACATTGTTCCCATAGTTAATCCCTCCTATTTCTGGAGAACAATTTATTTTTTGCTCTCGTGCTGCTTGTCTCTCTGAATCCTCTGTGCACCTTGCAACGTTCTCTGTTTTTGAGTGCACACAGCCCCATAACTCCTCAACCAGGTCACCTTAGTTTATGTCCTGCCCCACAGCTCTCATTCACCTTTGAGTTTGTCTATTTGTCCCAAGTTACTTGAAGTGCAACCTGCCGACTTGAAAAGTTCCACATGCTCCACAGCTAATCAGAATTCCCAAAGGATTATGAAGACACTCCTCCTGCACTATTCATCTGGTCACAAATTGGCACTCTTTATCCTCCTCTTCATGTGCTCTCAATGCCATGGCACTGGCAGAAATCCAAATATTACATTTTTCAATGCCCTATTTTGAACGAAATCCGCCAGGGCCTTTCCTTGCTCTCTTATTGCTTCCCACATGCCTCAGGTTTTTGAACCAAATATTTCCGCCCTAATGAGGACTGCATTTCTGTGATCAGCTTCATCCGGACAGCATAGAGGCAATATTGCCTACAGTAGGTATAGTGTCAGTTGCAGGAACGCCTTTCTATCTTCCAGAAAATGGAATTCCATGTGCTCAGAACTCTTGTAGAGTTTTCTGCTCCCCCTATGCTGGCACTTTCATCATGCTGCCTTGGTACTGCTTCCAGCTTCTCTCCTGAAAGTTGTCCTCATAATGACAAATATTCGATACCATGGTCATTTAAGTGCCGCAATGTTTTTAACCACCAAGGTTTTGATTGCAAGCTATTGTAACAACTGGATAGTTAATGTTGGAAGTACCCAAGGTTTTTCCACAATCCATATCAAACTGACAAACAGATCTCAACTTAGATTTAATAAACTGATAATGAGTTGCTCTGTTCCCCTTAATATGCTGAAATGTTGATCAAATAGCCCTTGCTCCATGCAAATTAGAGGAAATAGAAGCATTGTTTGCACAGTCTCTCCTAATAATGCATCCCTTTGAGTCCAGATATCATTTTGATAATTATGCACTGCTCTAGTGTGGTGAGAAGGCAAAAATCTGTTTTATGCCATTGTGAAATGTCTTTGCCATCATCCGCTCCACCCGCCAATGGTCTTTCACACCTCCGGACATCGGGAACATCATTTTGATATATTTGCGTACAATTGTAAGCCCAGCAAGCAGGAATCCTGCCCCCACCTGAAATGTATCCCCTATGTCGGCATGCCTTCAGAATGTGCTTCACGACTGCCTTTGAAAGGCATGTGCCTGGCCCACCTGCACTTCGAGGGGAACTCGGAACTAAGTACACAGAACTGTTTGCTATGATCATGAGCATCTCCCATAGGTCATCAAGGATGAGATGTTGCACAATTCCAGGGGGCACAGGCAAGTCACCTTCTCTTAGCTTGCTTACTCTGTCATGCCATGGCAAGGGATCCAGTGAGGGCAGAGCAGGGCAGGAGGGGTCGGGGTAGGGCGTGCATGGGGAGAAGGGGTGGGGTGGTGCTTCTCAAAATAAAAGTGAGCATTTTCCTGCAACTGAGTGCTGAGACCGTTCAACTGCAGCTCCATTGACATGTTTCGTGCTGAGCCTCTGAATCTTCTTTGCTCACTCAAGAAACACATGAAATTGCCACCATATGCGCCAGAATGTTTCTTCCCTCTGGTGTACATGACAAAAAAAATGTATCATTGGGGACAGTAGAAAAATTGGCCATCTGGGCAAGTTGTTCAGTACCTTGGGAAAGGTGGCCATGGCACAGCCATTGACCGAAGCACTCACAGGCTCTTACAGTGCCTTCATTAATGGGTGGACCAGTGGCCATTATGGTTCAACCTAACAGCGCCACCTTGCAGTGCAGGCTAGGAGAATGCCTGCACCTGAGCTGAGAGCACGGCATGCAGTCCGGTGGCAAAACTGCTGACAATCGGTCAAGTGGATTGTGGTGGAGGTGGGTGGGATATCGGGAGCAATGAAGTGCACTGCACACTGGCCATCCAAGTGATGACCAGGACTTTCATGCATGCATCAGACTTAAGGATGATAGGTTTTTAGGACACATATGCTAACACAAGTGTCTCTCGCTTTGATCCTATAGAAGGAGAACGACAATATCATGCAAATTGGTGATTTAGTGGTGTGCTTTTTGGCTTACAGAGGCCAGAGAAAGAGAAGAGCATTGGAGGCGCCTGGCTCAGCAAAGGGAAGCTCACCTCCCTCAGGATGAAGGTGTGGCAGAACATGCTGGGGTGGCAGGGCCTGTTACATAAGCAGCTGAGATCCACAGGGAGCCATTGCTCGTAGGTGCCTTGCAGGATGCCATCAACAGCATTCATGTGCCGCTTAGTTTTCCATGGCAACAATCAGTCAACTACATCTACCAAAATGTTCAGCTAGTATACGACCACCACAAATACATCCTGCAGTTCTGCACATGGTTCCCTGGGAGGGTTCACAATTTCTACATCCTTAGCATGTCTCAGGTCCGTGGCATCTTCCAGGGCTCAGGGATACTATGGGCTTGCCTCTTCGGCGGCAAGGACTGCATAAAGAGAATGTGGTTGATTACACTCATGCAGCAGCATCAGGCTGTAGCTGGCCAAGGGTGCAATGTGGCTCTTGCGATGACCGGGACATTAGTGGAGCAAATTATAAGCATTTTGAAAATGAGGTTCTGGTGCCTCCTCAGGTCCAGTGGAGAACTATACAATCCACAGAGGGTTTGCACATCTCCGTCACCTACTGCATGCTCCACAACCTGGCACGGCAACCGGGAGAGGAACTGCTGAGGAGGAGATGGAGAAGCTGCAAGTATCCTCCAGTGATGAGGATGTTGAAGGGGATGATAGTGATGAGGTCCTTAAAGGTGAGGGTGCCAGCGATGACGCCATCACTATGGCTAGACATTGCAGGTGTGCTCGTGAGCCCCTCGTAACCGCAAGGTTTATGGAAGACGATGGCAAGGTGCAGGGATAACAGTCCTGACATCCTCGCCTAGCTGCTGTGAACATTTGACCCCTGTCTGGCTGACAGGAGCACACAAATCCTCCGTGCTCAGGCTCATGTCATGGAGATGCAATGAAAGCTTGAATAGCCGCTAGATGCCAGGAGGATGATGACGACATGCAGTGAAAACACTCCATAGACCTTCACATTACCTCTGGGAATGTCTGATTCCTGTCGTGCTGAGGGCAACCCGCTTGCCCTATGCAATCAGGATGACATCATCGAGACACAGCCATGAAACGTTAAATGCAGCTGATCCTTTCTCAACCTTCAGCAGCTGGCCGCTTCAGGAGCACGCCGTGACTGGTCACAGATGCTGAAGGTATTGATGGGAAGGGGCAGACCCACCTCAAATGTGTTTAGAAAACACAGAGAACTCTGTGGTGCCTGCGCACGACGACCTGGCAGCAATGACAAGCACCACTGAGGCGCAAGCATCAGTAATTTCTCCAGTGAGTGAGTAGCCAGAGCATTACTTTGGTCTGAAGGTTACACACTGTACAGGGAAGAGGCCCTGGACGGAGACAGCTGCCGTTACCTTGTGCAAGATCCAAGGTTTCACAGCCCTCACAATTAGAAGGAACCATAGACAAGGAGACATTCTTGGGTGCTAATTTGCAATAGGTAACATTAAGTACAAGTGATTAACACCAGTGCCTAGGCTTAGCAATCTGCATCTCCTCGATTGCTCTCACCTCTGGCTCGTGTCCTGCTCGTTGTTGCTCCAGTTGCAGCCAGAGACTGAGGAGAGTAGGGTGCTCTGGCTTTGTGCTCCTGCCTGCTCGTGAATACTACTACTGTATTATTCCAATTCTTCTGCCTGCCTCAAGAAGCCTTCTGTTTTGTTATCATCACCATTACCTTCCATTGCCAGGGGAATTGGAGATTGGAAGGCATGCTGTGGGGCCTGCAGAGGAAGGAAGAGAGAGAGAGTGAGGAAGTGCTGCTGCTGCTCCTGTTTGCTGTGTTTAATGCTGCTACTGGAAAGGGAGGCCAGGAGGCCAGGACTGTGTTTCAAACATCCTAGGTGGTTGTCTGGAATTAAATTTGTTCAAGTGGGGGCTGTACAAGAACTGTGTTTTGTAGGTGGAGGGCAGAAGACAGCCCTAGAGACTTGGGGGAGAAAAAGGGTGATTGTGTCTGTCTGTAAAATCTTGCCATGACCCCTCCCCCCTTTTCCATCAGTGAATCTCGCTCAGCCTGAGCCCAGCAGCTGGTGCTGCCTGGTAAAGAGGGGCAGGCCTTAGTCCTGTGTGTCAGGCAGTACCGGCTGCATGGTGAAGACATCGCCCTCCCCCTGACAGAAGATCATCAAGGCCCCCACCCATCATTCATTTCCCATCAAGGTACCCACCTACGCCTTCCCCTTTCCCTCCTGTGCCTCTCTGTCCTCTACCCCTCTCCCTCCTCTGCTCTCCTCTACTAACATCTCAGAGGGGGAGGCTAAGCTACCTTTCTCCACTTCTCCCTCAGGAAGGCACAGAGCCATTAATCATTAATATTATTACAAATATTTCTTGGGGTGGGTATGGCACAGCCCCTAAGACAAATACAACAGGGTCACCTGTGGCCGGGCCTTCCAGGGCAAGTGTGGAGATGGTGCTGTCACCGATGGTGGGGACCCCCAGAGAAACCTACCAGGGGCAGCTGCTTCTGTGGCCCCTGCTGCTCCCAGGGCCCCATCACATTTCCGCCTCTTCACCAAGGCTTTTGGGGTGAAGGGCTACACCCATCCCGAGATGACAATTGAGGCATGTGTAAGGGCTATGGCTGGGGTCATCGGCATCCTCAGCCATAGTCGCCACCTCAAAGATTTGTGGCAAAGCCATCTTTTCTGGAGGTCCGAGCAGATGGTGCACCTGGCCCTGCAAAAGGGGCTCACTCTGGACAGGACTTTTCTGGCGGTGGACCACCTTGAGACCACCTCCCAGAGACTCAAAATATGAAATGTCCCGCCTTTTGTCTCCAGTGAGCTCCTGCTCCCCCACCTCCATCAACTGGAGGACGTCAGGTCTGGGGTTGGCACGATCCTGCTCGGCATGCAAGACACGGCCCTCCACCACGTGTCCTCCTTCTGGCGCCAGCTTTTCAAATGCTTGGCCCGAGCAGAGTGCATGGAGGGGCTCTTTTCAATAGATTTTGAGGATTCTGCCTACTGGGTCTGTTCGACAGCGGATGGCATGAGGTTCCATGCTTGCAAGGAGGTGGAGCACTTTAGGAAAAAATTGTCTCATCTCCAGAGCTGCCAACTCCATCCAAGCGGCCACAGCTGGCACCACTGTTCCTCCCTCCACTACCACTCAATCTGCCTCCCAGGAATGAAAGGTGTCGCTGATAGCCACCGCCATCTCGGCTGCCATTGAGGTGAGGGAAGAGGTCCTGGTCCACAGGAGGACACAGAGGAAGTCCCACAACTTGAGGGCAGCCCCCGAGACTCCCCAAAGCCCCCAGAACACCCCGGACCTCTAATGCCTTGACTCACCGCCTCGGGGGAAATTCAAACATCTGGCCCCGGTGTCATCTCTGTGCATCCTCCCAGGCCATGTGTGCTGAAGCGCAATATGCTAGGCCTGGCGTCGTCCCTGTGTGTGTTCCCAGGGCCAGCGGTGGTGATACAAAGGACCCCGAGGTGGTGGTCTTGTTAAAAAGTGTGGACCTGCCCAAACCCCAGAGGGTGGAGCATCCAGGAGGGCTTGACGAGGTGGAGGAGGCCTCACAAATGGAGGTGCCCCCAGCCTACTCTGGAAGAGATGTCACCCCTGGGAGGAGGAAAAGGATGAGGGAGACATCCAGGCCGAACAGGCTAGGTGTTTCCCCTCCCCTGGTGAATAGGTGGTGGCGTCTCCACAATTGAAATCCTCACTCATCCATCTGGGGCAACCCCAATCCCCTGTCCCTATTGTCTCCCACATCACCTTGCTTCAGTCCACTGAGCAGGGCCCCTCGGTGGTCACTCTGGGTACCTCCCTTGAGGAGGTTCCACTCACAGACCCACGTAATACCCCAAGATATTATCTGGTCCGTCGGGGTCTACAGCACCCTGTTTTTAATTTCTACAAGTGGGACAATGGGTAGTGGTGGCGAAGAAGGCCGTCCTGCACCCTCCCAACCTTTAGCACCGTGCATCCTTGTTTTAGGTCAGGAGCTTCTCCTGAGCTCGCTGGATGACCCAGTGGCTTTGGTGGGGTGGTGGGGGTGGGGGGGGGGGGGGGGCGGGGTGGGAGGGGATGGGGGGGGGTTGGTGGTGCAGGTGGGGAGTTATCTGCCTGACATGTGAAAGGTCCCCAGTTTGAAACTGGGTAGAAACATTATCAAAACTTACTTATCGGAGTGAGAGAAAAGTTCCATGGTTCAGGAATCATTTCTTACTGCATTCCGAAATGCCACTGCCCTCTGATGCAAAACCTATAGCGGAGACTAGAGTGGACCCCTCTGGCTTTGATCCTGTGGGTGGAATCGAGGTAGAGCTGGAGCTGACTGGCAGCTGTATACCAGCCCCTGTACTCAATACGGTGGAGGGTTTGGAAGCTGAAGGCGATGACCTGGAGGACGACGGAGTTTCAGTGGTGAGCACCGGGGATGACCTAGAGTCGATATCGGGTGTGGCGGTGGATCATCTGGTGCCCCCAGCTCACTTTCCCCTCATCCCTGTATGGGAACTCCAAGACATTTTACCGAGCATTGTGGTCGCCGAGACAGAGTTCACTTGGCCCTGGACAGCTGGTATTCTTTTCCGCTGGTGTTCTGGTCCACTCATGAGGCACACAACGTCACCAAATTGGACAGGAACGTGCGCTAGAGGGTCCATACATTTCTCACTGGGCTCCTGAAGGAGAGAAAGGCTTAACAAAAGTCATCTCCTTCTTTTATCTCAGGTGATGGTTGCACATACTTGTGAGAATGAAGACTACCATAGCCAGCCTCAACATCTGCAGCAGTGACACACAGTGCAGGTTCCAGAACTTTGTGGTCTTCTGGGACATGAAGTATGCTCTGTGCTTCCTGTAGCAAACCCAAACCATTCTGGGAAGCAAAGTCACGTGGCTCCTGGAGGGGAGGAGAGTAGGTCTACATTAGTCACCTTGCCTCCAATTCTGGTGGGGTGGCTATCTTTTTGGCCCCACATTTTCAGCTGGAGTTCTTGGGGATCAAGGAGCTGATGCCAGGCTGGTTGCTGCACCTTAGTGTGCACCTGGGGGACGCGGCACTTCACTTTGTGAATGTGTTTGCTCCCCTCGCCGTGCAGCTGCAGGCGGGCTTCTTTGAGGAAGTGCCCGCTCATCTTGGCTCCATTGACGCGGGTGAGTACTCGTCCTTGAGCGGGATTTCAACTGCACCTTCAAGGCCCGGGACTGTCACTGTGCCCAGCACCATAGCGAGGTGTTAGTAAGTTGTGTGACCTGGTCGGGTCCTTTGACTTGGTGGATGTCTGGCAAAATGTCATCCTGACTCCAACATTTTCACCTTTGTGTTACCTGGAGTCATAGCATCCAAACTCTACCACCTTTATGTTTCGAGGGCCTAGGTGTCCTGTGTTCCCTCAGTTTCTGTGTGCTGGGTGCCATGCATGGACAACCATCTGGTATGGGCAGAGCTCTGTTCATTCTGCACTCGGACGGAATCTGCCCACTAGCACTTTAACCAACTGCTGCTCGAGGACGAGTGGTTCCTGGACTTGTTTTGTCATTTCAAGGCCATCTGGAGAAGGAAGTGCGGTGTCCTCCACTTCCTGAGTCTATGGTTGGACGTGGGCAATACTCACGTCCAGGTTTACTGTCAGGAGTGCGCGAGGGTGTGGTCAAAGAGGTGGAAATCCAGGGTCGAGGAGTTGAAGAAGGAGGTGCTTGAAATGGAGGCATTTCCCCATCAACCCGATGAGCACCCTGCCCTGCAGTCAGTGTACGATGAGAAGAATGGTGATCTGCAGGACCTGCAACTCATCGGGCCTCATGGCACATTCGTGAGGTCACTGATCCAGTTTCTCCAGGACCTGGACCGTGGCTCCCACTTCTGCTACTTGCTGGAAAAAAGGCACAGTGTCCGTCAGCAGCTCCTTGCGCTGCTGGTTGATGACGGATCCCATTTCTCGTATCCGGAGGGCATCAGTGCCATTGCCAGAACCTTCTATATTGGACTCTTCTCTCCGGATCCATCCAGCGAGGATGCTCACAGAGTTTTGTGGGAGAACCTGCTGCAGGTCGGCCGGAGGGCACCAGAATGCTTGACTCCCATATAAGTCTGGCAGAGCTGACCAGCACTTTCGACAGCCTCTAGGGGACAATCCCCGGGGCTGGAGAGGCTGACCGTGGAGTTGCTCAGGGCATTCTGGGACATCCTCGGGAGCGACTACACGGGGGTCCTGGGGGAAAGTATTGCAACTGGGGAGATGCCATTTTGTGGTGCATGGCCGTGATTGGCCTGCTGCCTAAGAAGGGGGATCTCTGCCTCCTAAAAAACTAGTGCCTGGTCTCCCTTCTCAGCACAGATTACTAAATTTTTGCCAGGGTCATGTCTTCTAGGCTTGGCACCATGCTGGACCAGATGATCCACGGTGACCAGTCCTTTACTGTCCTGGACCACACCATTTTTGATAACATCCATCTGGTCTGGAACATTGTCCATTATTCCCAGAGGGCTGCTCTGTCCAATGTCTTTGTGTCTCTTGATCAGGAGAAGGTATTTGACAGGGTGGATCACAAATATTTAATCGGAACCCTGCCAGAATTCGCGTTTGGGTCGCATTTTGTTGCCTGGATCCGACTTCTACACACTGCCACTGAGTGTCTAGTTAAGTGTAATGGAACCCTAATGGTGGCCCTTCGCTTTGGGAGAGGAGTGCATCAGGGCTGCCCCCTGTCTGGCCTTTTGTATTCTATTTAGGTGTAGGCTTTCATGCGCCTCTTGTGGAGGAGGTTGTTGGGAATGGTTATGCATAGACCAGGCATTGGGGTGGTCCTTTCGGCTTACACGGATGATGTGCTCCTTATGTTTAATGACTCACCTGACCGGCGGGGGCTGCGCAATTGCCAGGAGCTCTACTCTACTGCGCCTTCTGCCTGGATCAACTGGGGTAAATGTTCTGGACTCATGGACGGCCAGTAGCAGATAGATCCCCTATCCTAGGAGCTCTGGCCTTTTACCAGGAGCAGGACCAGCCTCCTCTGCCTGGGGGTCCATCTGTGCCCTGCTGAGGAATCCTGGCAGGCGAATTGGCAGGAACTGGAGATGAAAGTCACTGCCCGCCTGCAATGCTGGACAGGACTGCTCCGAGTGCTGTCTTTCTGGGGTTGGGTTCTGGTCATAAACCACGTGATTGCTGCTATGTTGTGCTACCGGCGGGCCACTTTGACTCCTCCTAGAATTTGTCATGAAAATCCAGAGAATGCTCTTTGACTTCTTATAGGGCAAAAGAATGCACTGGGCCGCTGCTGAGGTTCTGAGTCTCCGGCTTAGGGAGGGCTGGCAGGAGCTGGTGTGCCTAAGCACCCAGGTGGTGATTTTCCACCTTGACGCCCGGCAGCGAAACCATAACATTGAGCCTCCTCCAAGATGGTGTGCCCCAGCGACGTGTTTCTTCCGCCAGGTGCACAGCCTCAATTATGATGTGCAGCTCGTATTTGACCTGAGGGGCCTTCATCGCTCCTTGCAGGCATTGCCCGTCTATTACCAGTACCTGATGAACGCCTGGAACATGGTCGCCTCGTGACACAGCTCTCCACTGTCAGGAGCAGCGGCTATCATCAGAGAGCCACTGCTCAGCAATCCACCCCTCAATCCGTTTCAGTGGCTGGAAGAGAGGAGGGCTGTCGCTGCTAGTGGGACCAAGATAGATGATGTGCTGGATGGTGGACGAGTGGGCAGGCTGCGTCGACAGGAGTTGGTGCGCGTGCATCTGCGGGCATTCAGCTCGCGGCTGGTGCCATTCAAGACGTCAGGATGGACGTGCTCGGCCCCGATGTCATACTGGATCTTGAATTGACTCAGGTGCACAGTGTTCTTCCATCAGAGCTTTCCCCTGTTCAGACAGAATTGCACATTGGACCCAAGCACCCGAAACCTCCCTAGGGAGCCGGTGACCCGCAAAAATATGAGCTGCCTCACAGAATTTCCCTCCGTGTCATTCAGCAGGGCGCGGAGGACTTTCCTGTGTGGACTGCTGCTGCACACCCTTCACTTCCTTGCTCTCTCCTGCCGCCCAGCCCTGACGTGCTTTGTTTCCGTCCATCGGTGGAGGTCCCTGTTGGGATTCCTGCTGCAGAGCTGTCCTCCTGCAGTCCATCGGGGAAGTGGGATGGAGGGTGCTGCATGCAGCATTCCCCTACAGTTGTAGAATGTGCTGGTTAGACCGTAAGAGCATAAGCCATTGGAGCAGAAATTAGGCCATTCGGCCCATCGAGTCTGCTCCGCCATTCAATCATGGCTGTTATGTTTCTCAACCACATTCTCCTGCCATCTCCCCGTAACCTTTGATCTCCTTACCAATCAAGAACCTATCTATCTCGGTCTTAGATACACTCAATCCCCTGGACTCCACAGCCTTCTGTGGCATAGAATTCCACAGATTCACCACTCTCTGGCTAAAGAGGTTTCTCCTCATTTCTGTTCAAAAAGGTCTTCCCTTTACTTTGAGGCCGTGCTCTTGGGTCCTAGTCTCTCCTACTAATGGAAACGTCTTCCCCACGTCCACACTATCCAGTCCATTCGGCATTCTGTAAGTTTAAATCAGATCATCCCTCACCCTTCTAAACTCCATCGAGTATAGACCCAGAGTTCTCAAATGTTCATCATATGTTAAGCCTTTCATTCCTGAGATCATTCTTGTGGACTCCTCTGGACCCTCTCCAGGGCCAGAACGTCCTTCCTGAGATACGGGGCTCAGAAGGAGGACCTCCTCGTGAAACTGCTGCTGGACTTGGCCAATTTAGCCATCAACAGGTCCAGACAGCAGGTGATCGAGGGTGTCCTACCTGACTGTTTGCCACTCTTCCGCGGCTACGTTCATGGCTGTGTGTCCTTGGAGAGGGACCAATCATTGTCTGCTGGCACTTTCGAGGCCTTCCATGCCCAGTGGGCACCGCGGCAGATGGGGTGCTTTATCGACCCTCTTAATTACATTTTGATTTGACGTTTGTAAGTTTTCTTTAAACTTTGTCTTTGTTTTTTTTCCAGTTCACCTAATTTAGGGGCTGTGTTTATTTTATCTCTCATTTTGTTAATTTAGTTTATTTGGTTGGCTTAAAAAAAAGAGCCCCATATTCTAAACCAGTGGTTTTGCAATGACTCTAACTTAGCGACTGCTTTTAACTTATATCTCGTTTTGGGAAATTATTTTAATTGTTTGACTCCAAAGAGTCACATAATCTTAAGCTTGCTTACCCTGCTGATCCATCTTGGCGCTACCCTGGCACCCACAGCTGAGCTGGAGGCCGCCTGCTGACTGTTGCAACTTGCCTGTGATGTCCTTGCCTGTGATGACGGGAGTCCTAAGGAGGGCCGACACCTGAAGGCCCCCAGCCTGCTTTCCGGGTTTGGCTGTGTGGCAGTGGCACCTCACCTGGGGCTGTCGAGCTGGAGCTGCTGGCTGGGGTCACGGGCTGAGGGGATTTGGATGAACCAGGTACTCGAGGTGCCAACTGGGTTAGTGGCCTTGGGTTTTGTACCAGCCGACCCTCCTCTCTTATGGCGGCTGACGGCCCCTGCTGGCCTTCTTGAGTCGAAAGGAAAGCTGGGGTGAGATTGAGTATTCCCACACCACTCTTGTATTGAAACTATTGGAGGCCAACTATGATGTCAGCGATAGAGTTCAGCCCTTGCAGCAGTGGAAGAGCGATGTCCTGGACCCTCAAACCGAAGGCAGATGGATTCCTACATCATGCCTTGAAATCCAAGAAGTGCGCCAGACATCCCTTCTTAATGTTCCCGAGCTTTCCTTTGCAGATCAAGCAACTGAGACATGACAGAGTCCGGATGCTCCTCGCCTGACTCGGATTCAACGGGTGTCTGGCCTCCAGAAGTACTCAAAGTGCAAGAAAACTGAAAAGTTGCTTCATTGCCTGCTGTGGATCAGATATTGCGAGGTGCTTAACAGATTTTCACCCCGAGTCTACTCTAGAGCTACATCTCAATGAGGCGTTTGTCCCTGTGCTGGTAGAAGGTGTGGGTCAGTGCTCTGACAGGTCTTCAATTGGGATGTCATCAGATTCTTCTTCCGAAATGTCAGCGGGGTTTGAGTCGAGCATTCTGGTCATGGGCTGCCTTGGCTACTTCTCAGAGGTGCCTGTGAAAGCAAGGAAGTCAAGTAATGATTAGCGAATTAGAGATGTTCAAAATCATAAGGGGACTAGACAGAGTAGATATGGAGAAGCTGTTCCCACTCATAAAAGGACGAAGAATGACAGGACACATATTTAAAACGATTTGAAAAATAAGCAATGTGATGGGAAGAAAAATACTTCCTCACACAACGAGTGCTTCGGGTCTGGAATGAACTGCCCGGAAGTGTGGTGGGGCTAGGTTCAATAGAGGCATTAAAGTGAGAGGTTGATGATTATTTGAATAGAAACAATGTGCAGGGGTATGGGGGCAAGGCAATGGCACTAGTTCAACATGCCCATTTGGAGAGCCGGTGCAGACAGGACGGCCAATTGGTCTCCTCAGCCTTTAAAAGTCTATGATTCTGTGATCTGTGATTACTGCATGGCATGGGCTAATGGAATGTTGGCACTGACTCTCAACATGGTTGTATGATGGACCTTGCACTGCTGGCTCCTCACATTATTGTGCACCCACCGTCAATCTCGCCACCAGCACAGGAATGGTCTAGGTTGTCGCCGGCCAAATTGATTACTATTTGTAAAGCCTATGAGGATCTTGATGTCAGGCATTCTGGAGCCAAAATGCAATGTCTCTCTGTATTGGGCCAGCTTGTCCTGCATGAATACATATGCAGAGAATGTTAGCAGGACGTCTGCTAGTCCAGATGATAAGAATGCCTAGCATGTGTTGTGATGAGAGCTGTCATGGGTGGGATGAGGACATGGCCGACAGGGCAGATGAAGGTGTGTAGGAGAGTGAATGGTGAAGTCTATTGAATGGTCAATCTGTGAGATCCCTGTGGGTAGGTGCTTTGTTTGTGAGTGTGTGAGTTGAAAGTGATGAGAAGAGTGAATTACCCTGGCTGAATGAAGGAGATCACTCAACCTCTTTGGCACTGGGTGGCTGTCCTCTTTTGCAGGAAATTGGTGCTGCTGCTGCCTCCGCCTCCCATGCTGGATTGGTGACATTGCCTGCTGGTCTTCACCCAGAGTGGGAGCAGAGGACTTCACTGTGGGACTCCACAGCACCCAGTAGGCACCGGAGGGAGCTGTTGCTAAATTTGGGAGCAGCATGTTTCTTTCCATTGGCAGCCATGACTTTCCAGCAGCATCTGATACCTTAGAGAATGCTAGCTCTGTAGAGGGGGGTCCTTTAAATATGGTGCCCAGATTACTGAAGGCCTGAGGTGACAGCGAGGTTGGCAAACCAGAGGCCGCCCCACCAGCGATCAGCCATGTTTCCCAGGAATGCATTATTGATGTGTCAGGAACGGGACCATAGGGTGCAAAAATCAGCCATTGCCGTTGACAAATAGCATATTATTTTTCCAGCCTACTATCACACTTTGTGCAAATCTGCGCTGATTCTTCCCATTGATTCCAGACTCCTTGAAGTCTCATGGTACTTCCTCCAAAATAGGCAAGGGGATCGCCTGTTGATTATGACAAACTGCGTAACCACCTCAGCTAATGAATTCGTAGTTGTGCATGTTGAGCACCAATTGGGAGAAGATTTGAGGGTGACAGGACATAGAATGTCCTCTGCTTGGAGGCGTCAATGTCCACCACCTAGAGTGGCTTGAGTAGAACCACTACTGACAGAGCAGGCCGAAACCTAAAGGGCAGAACAATTAGGCATGGTCTGCGACAGCTGATGAAGGAATCAACAAGAGGGAAAAACCGACTTGACCTAGTCATAACCAATCCACTTGAGATAGATGCATCCGTCTGTCACAATATTGGTAGTGACGAGCAACACTTGTGGAGTAGAAGTCCCATCTTCACCTTGAAAATGCCATGCATCATATTGTGTGGCACTTATCAAAATGGTCTAGCAACTCAAAACTCGTCATCCATGAGGTGCCATGTGCCATTAGCATCAGCAGACTTGTATTCAACCACAATGCATAATATCAAAGTCCAGCAAATTCCCAACCTACCGTTAGCATCAATAGAGTGCAATCATGCTACGTAATGAAGAGTGCAGGAGGACATGCCTGGAGCAGAACCAGACATACTTAACAATGAATTGTCAAACTGTTGAAGCTAAAACACAGGGCGACATGAATGCCAAACAGTGGAAGCAGCATACAATAGACAGAGCTGTGCGATCCCAGAGCCAATGGATCAAGTCTAAGCTCTAGAGTACTTCCAATCCATTCGTGATTGGTGTTGGAAATTAAACAACTAACTGGGGAAGGAAGCTCCAAGAGTATCCTGATTTTCAATGGAGGGGGAGCCCAACACTTTGGTGCAAAAGAAAAAACTGCAGCATTTTCAACAATTTTCAACCATAACTTGCGAATGGATGACCAATCTCGGCTCCACTCTGTTGTCTGCAGCTATAGAGGTTACAATCTTCAGCAAATAACAGTGGGTCCAAGTAATATCAGTAACAGTTGAAGGCACTTGACAGTGCAATGGCTATGTGCCCTGACAACATTCGCCAATTGTGCTGAAGGCTTTTTGCTGCAGAACTAGTTGCACATTTAACCAACCAGTTCCAGGGCAGCCAACATACAGTTGTGGAAAATTTTCCAGATAGGGCCTATCCACAAACAGGAGGACAAATCATACCCTGGCTCCACCAGTCCACTCCCAATCATCAGCAATGTGAAGGATGGTGTCAGCGTCAGTGCTATCAAGCAGCTCCTACTCAACAATAACTCGCGCCTACTCATGCTCAGTTTGGCTTCCAACAGGGCCGTTCGCCCCCTCACCTCATGAGAAGTTTGATCCAAACATGGATAAAATAGCTGAACTCAAGTTGTGAGGTGAGGGCGTCTGCCCTTTAATTCAAGGCAGCATTTGCCAGAGTGGGGAATCAACGAGCCCCAGCAAAAATGGAGGCAATGTGAAGCAGCGGGTTCGGGTGGAAACTCCACTAATGCTAACCATACTTTGCACAAATGAAGATAGCTGTGACGGTTAGAGCTCAATCATCTCATTCCTAGGACATCACTGCTGGAGTTTCTTAGGATACAGTTCTAGGCCCAACCATATTCGACGGCCACTCCTTCATAACGTCAGAACTGTGGATGTCCGCTGATGCTTGCACAAAGTTCTTCACTTTGTGGCTTCTCAGATACTGATGTAGCCTGTGCTCATATTCAGCAAGATCTGGACACTATTTATACTTGGGTTGACAAGTGGCAAATAACAATTTTGTTCCACGAGAGCCGGAGAATGCGCACCTCTAACAAGAGATGAACTAACCTTCATCCCGTTAAATTCACTGGCATTGCATTTGCTAAGTCCCCTGCTATCAACATACTAAGAGTTACCATTGACCAGACGCCGAACTGGACCAGCTATATAAAAATTATATCTACAACAGGAGCTCAGAAGCTGGGAAACCTGAGTCGAATGACTCACCTCATGATTCCCCAAAACCTGTCCAGCATCTACAAAGCAGAGTTCAGGAGCATGATTGCACGCTCTCTACTTGCCTGGATAAGTGCAGTCGGAATTACATTCAAGAAGGTGGACACAATCGAGGGAAAGTAGCTCACTTTAATGGCAAACCATTCACTCTCCCACCATCAGAACGTAGTGACAGCACTTTGTACCATGTTCAAGATACTCCAAGTCACCAAAGCTCCTTCATCAGTACCTTCTAAACTCGCGACCTTTACTCTCTAGATGGCCGATGGCAACAGATGCATGTGAACACCACTACATAAGTTTCCATCCAAGTCCTACATCACTCTGACTTGGAACTACATAGCCGTTCCATCACTGTCACTGGATATAAGTCCTGGAAACTATTTCACTCTAGCTGTACCTACAGCACGTGGACTGTAGTTGTTCAGGGCGTCTCAACACCACGTTCTCTCGGGCAATTATGGATGGTCAATAAATGATAGTCTATCCAGCAAGGCCCACATTCCATGAAAGAGTAATTAAATTAAATTAAATAAAAAAATTGAACCTCACATCACCTCCCGCCCACCCCCAATAACAATATATGTTATGCTAAAAGCATTATACCTGCGCCCCAGTCCTTGTATAAACAGCTAGTGGGAACAGCTTGTCTCTTCTGTTCATCTTCAAAAGCTTTCATAATCTTTAACATCTTGCTCAACACTCTCCTAAATCTCCTTTGCTCTAAGAAGATCCTTAGCTTCTCCTATGTGATATCTAATATTATCCATCTCTGGAACAATTCTCGGAAATCTTATCTGCACCCTTTGAATAAGAGTTGCATCCCTAAGAAACTCTACTGATCAGGGTTGGACACAAAAATCGATTTGTAGACTTCCAGTTCATTATTATCTCCTTTACTTTAATAAGTACTTCTGTTTATGAACACCAGAGTCCAACATGCTTTCTAACTATTCTGTGAATATGTCTTGCCACTCGCAAAGATCAACAAGCACGACCAGGCCCCTGTGTTCCTGCACACCAGTTGGCACTGTGCCATTGTTTCTGTATTATTTCCCGCCATCCCTTCTGTATGGAATGTGTCACCTGGGGTTTCTCTGTTTTGAAATGGATCTGCAAATTATCTGCCCTTTGTTCTTGGCTATCTAAACCTTGTTGCTTTCGATTAGTATCATCCTCAATGTTTGCCATATCTCAAAATTTGATATGATCGGAAATTTGAAGCGGTTGTTCTGTATTCAAAGATCCACGTCATTTATCTATAGCAACAACAAAAGAACAATGGCCCTAACACTTACGCATTGGGAGCAGCACCTTCCATAAATTTCCAGCCTTAACACGGCTGTTCACTTTCTTCCCTTAACCAGTTTTTTTCTCTAAGTTGACACTGGCCACATGTTTTAAAGCGAACTTTGGATGTGATAATTTCTCAAAAACTTTCATAAAATATATGCAGAAAGCATTCACTGCATTCCCTTCATCAATCTTTCATTTGAGTAATCAAAATCAATTTGATTAATGCAACTGGACCTGGCTTTTACAAATCGGTGCACGTTCTGGATAATACATTCAAGCCCTTCCAAATGCCTGGTTATTTTTCCATGATTATTGTGTTTGAAACCTTACTCACCAGTGGTTTTAAATGACCATCCCTATTATTCTGACATTTTTTCTTGTAACATTTTCTACCTTTCCAAAACTGCTACCTCCCCATATTCAACGAAAGTTGTAATATTACCATAAACCCTTCTTTATAAATCCTGCGAGACATGACTTCAAGCTTTCTTGCTAATTAATGATCACTAACTTAAGTACTATTGCTGACGATACTCTTCAAATTTAATGTTGATGTTACACATATGTTGTATTTGTTCCCAAAGTCATTACCCACTGGCTAAGGATGTTTAGCAGGTAGAAAAAAAATGGGGAAGTAATTTTCGACCTTCATTGACCAAATTTCTTATCGTTCCAAATTTGGAAAAGAAGCAGAATGGCTATGCAGCTGACAAAAGGGGAAATGTAGCAATGTGTGAGAAGAGATAACCTGCTGTGCGGAGACAGTGAAATAAAACATATTTTAGAGGCACAGAAAGTTAGAGTGAGATACAATAACCTTGCACAAACTTAAAACCAATAAACACCAACAGCCTATATATCCTGGTGGGTATCGTTCCCCCTGATTTAAGAAGAACGGTAGCCAGCAAGAAAGAGCGAGTCTATCAAACATCAGATGAGAGGCACCCTCTACATGGTCATATACCTACACCCAGCCACCTAAAGTCATGGAATAGCTTCATGAACAGTGTTGTTCCATTACAGTCAACCCCATATGAAGCCCGCATCGCCTTGTGGAAAGATCGGTTCACCAGTCTTGACAACCCCCAGTGATGGAAATTCTACCAGATGAAAGCCTTCCCCCAGGAGTTAATTGCAACTGAACAACCTGAAAGTGCCTTAACAGACTTAGGACTGATGTAGATCGTTCAAAGGTGTCACTAAACAAATGTGGATATACAACCAGCCCGACAACTAATGAATGTGGAACTGAGCCACAGACTATGCACATCTCGTGCAATACTTATTCGCTAGAGGAACTCTGCACTTTTGCAGATCTTGCCGAATTCAACAAGGTGCAAACATGTGTCCAGTTCTGGCTGAGCCATGTATAGATTGTTCTTTGACACGATAAGAAGAAAACCTAGCACCAAGGTCATCAGCTGCTCAGCCGTATCCATGGGATGATTAAAAGCTGATTGGCATCAAAGCACGTCAAACCAAATCTTGGCTGTTTGTTATATCCAACAGTACTTTATTTAGTCATTTGGGATACACACCATTGTGATCTGGCGGGGCACCTACTCCAAGCATACCCTTTCTGTTCAATACCTCCTCCCTCGCTGTTTTCATCCCATCTATTATCTGCTCGTTCTACTGATAATATTAATCCCCACTTGGAACAGAATAGATTGCTGCCTATCTTTGTGTCATGGGCAAACTTCTACATATTGCTCTCTTCCCTCATGTAATTCATTAACAAACAAACTCTAACGAGTTTCAATTGTAGGTTTTAGTCCCTTATGAGGGAGTTTATCAAATGTTTTCAGTAAGTATATTTAATTATTATCCATTTCAGTTTTCCTGCCCATTGTTTAATCACCTCTTCAGAAATTCGTCCAGCTTCACCAACCCTTCCAAGTAATGTTCTCTGATAAGCTGGAAAGGAATAAATATATTAAGTGACGATATCTTAATTATTGATTCTAGTAATTTCCTGATATTAGACTAACTGGTTTATTATTCTCTTGTTCCTACCTCTTAGATTTTTAAGTAACAGTATGGCATGCAGGATTCCTCAAACTAAGTGATCAATTTAATAAGCAACCGAACATTGTAAGGTTAAAATGAAAGCATCCACTACAGTCCCAGCTACTTCCTTTAAATCTTACGAGGGAACCATTGGTTCCTAGGGGTTTGTTACTTTTGAGTGTCATCACTTTATTTATTACTGTGATTTCATTAGGCCGACTACCAATGGATAGCGTGCATGATTTGATAAGTGGTTCCTTGAGATTTGAAGCACGTTATCCATTCATATACTATCGCTACTGAATGAACACTGAACCAGTGGATGTGGTATATTTGGATGTTCAGAAGGCGTTTGATATGATGCAAAACAGGAGGTCAGTAAAAAATAATAGAGGGCATGGGATTGGGAGATTTGTATTAGTATGGATTGTGAATTGATTAACAGACAGGAAGCAGAGAGCAGGAATATCAAGTCATTCTCGGGATGGCAGGCTGATCCTTGGCACAAGGATCAGTGCTATGTCCACAGCTGCTCACAGCTATATAAATTATTTGGGTGTGGTGACTAATTGCAATATTTCCACCTTTGCTGATGACATGAAGTGAGATGGGCATCTGAGTTGTGAGGAGGAAGCAAGGTGACTTTAAGAGGATTTGGGCAGGCTAAGTGAACGGTCTGAAACTTTGCAGGTGGAAGGCAATGTGACTAAGTGTGAAGTTTTTCATTTTGCAGAAAAATGAACAAAATAGCAGGATATTTCTTAAATAGTGAGACATTGGGAAGTTGGTGTCTGTTGCGGTAACTTTGACAAATGGACCACAGAATTCTCAGATGCAGGTCGCTATCACCTTTTCGAGCAATTGCAAGGAGAGATCCATCTCAAGGCAGCTTGAGATAGCACGCTGATAAATTACAAGTGCTCACCATATTTATACATTACTTGCCACGGAGAAGAACATTCTCTGGGTTCCAATCTTGTCAACATATAGCTTTACATTAAACAGCCAAATCTGGCAACAGGTACATGAATTGTATGTCCCTATTTTCACCCAGGTAGAGACTTCCCCTCCTATCTAAGCTGGGACCATCTGTCCTTCACCTATCTGTTGAAGAACATACTTAGTCTTAGTTGTTTCCCTACCTAAGTCTGCAGTCTAACTCCCAGTACCTTGCTGGTGATTGCAAACACCGGGGGTCTACAAAGTTCGAGAGTGTATAAGGTTTATCTGGGTTAACTGGCTAACTGTTGATATACTGGTTTGCACTAGCCTGCCAATAGATCCTAACTTAATTAATTCATTCCCTTACAATGCAGTTCTACTTTCTTCCCCCGAACAGTGTCCAAAGAGATTTGGATGCCCTTGTTCATGAGCTATTATGCAGGCATAACAAGCAATTAGGAAGGCAAATGGTAGATTGCCCTTCATTGCGAGGGGATCTGATGACATGAGTAATGATGTCTTGCTTCAGTTATATAGAAAAGAAAAATAAAAATACCTGGAAAAACTCAGCAGGTCTGACAGCATCTGCGGACAGGAACAGAGTTAACATTTCGAGTCTGTATGACTCTTCACCAAATCAAAGGAAAAATAGAAAAGAGGTCAAATATAAGCTGATTTAAGGTGGGGGTGGATGGGACAGGTAGAGCTGGATAGTGGGCCAGGGATAGGTGCAGATAGCCAAAAGATGTCATAAACTAAAGGACGAAGAGGAGTTGAAAGTGATGATATTATCTAAGGAATATGATAACAGGTGACATTAAGGGTAGAAAGCAGGACGAGCAATGTACAGATAACCCTAGTGGGGGTGGGGTGGGAGCAAGGGATTGAAGTAGGCTAAAAGGTAGAGATAAAACAATAAATGGAAATATATTTAAATATAATTGAAATAGGTAGGAAAAGAAAAATCTGTATATATTATCGGAAAAAAGGGGGATCAGAAGGTGGGGCGGGGGGGTGGTGGTGGAAAATTCCCTATTTCAGTCCCACTCCGGGCCCCTCCAACAACTCTTCTCCAGTATATCGATGATTGCTTCTCAGTGCTGCTTCATGCTCTTGTCTGGACCTGGAAAAAATTATTAATTTTGCTTCCAAATTCCATCCCTCCATCATTTTCACATGGTCCATCTCTGACACTTCCCTTCCGTTCCTTGACCTCTCTGTCTGAATTTCTGTTGATAAACTGTCCACCAATATTCATTACAAGCCTACCGACTTCCATAACTACCTTGACTGCAACTCCCCACACCCCACTTCCTGTAAGGACTCCATCCCATTCTCTCAGTTCCTTCACCTCCATCTCATCTGTTCTGATGAAGCCAGTTTCAAAAACAGATCCTCTGACATGTCTTCCTTCTTCCTTAACTGAGGTTTTGCACCCACGGTGGTTGACAGGGCCCACAACCGTGTCTGGCCCAACTCTCGTGCATCCATCCTTACATCTTCATCTCCCTCCAAGAACCATGATAGGGTCCCCCTTTTCCTCACTTATCACCCCACCAGCCTTCACATTCAAAGGAACATCCTCTGACATTTCCACCAAATCCAGCATGATGCCACCACCAAGCACATCTTACCTTAATCCTCCCCCCCCCCTTCACACCCCCTGCACGCCCGCCTGGCGACATACCACAGGGATCATTCCCTTCGGGACACGCTGGTTCAGTCTTCCATCACCCCCTCCACATCAACCCCATCCCATGGCACCTTCCCATGCAACCGCAGAAGGTACAACAACTGCCCCTTTACTTCCACTCTCCTCACCGTCCAACGGTCCAAATACTCTTTTCAAGTGAAGCAGTATTTCACATGCACTTCCCTCAAATTGGTCTACTGCATTCGCTGCTCCCAATGTGACTTCCTCTACATTGGAGAGATGAAACGCAGGCTTGGTGATCGCTTTGCAGAACACCTTCGATCTGTCCGCAAGCATGACCCAGACCTCCCTGTCGCTTGCCATTTCAACACTCCACCCTGTTCTCATGCCGACATGCCAGTCCTTGGAGTGCTGCATTGTTCCAGACAAGCTCAACACAAACTGGAGGAACAGGACCTCATCTTCCGACTGGGCACTTTACAGCTTTCCGGCCTGAATATTGAGTTCAACAATTTCAGATCACGAACTCTCTTCTCCATCCCCACCCCCTTTCCGATCCCCCTTTTTTCCAATAATTTATTTAGATTTTTTTCCCACCTAAAACCATTATTTTTAAATGTATTTCCACCCATTGTTTTATCTCTACCTTTCAGCCTATTTCAATCCCTTACCCCCATCGCACCCCCACTAGGGCTATCTGTACCTTGCTCGTCCTGCTTTCTACCCTTAATGTCAGCAGTTATCACATTCCTTAGATAATATCATCACCTTCAACACCTCTTTGCCCTTTTGTTTATGACATCTTTTGGCTATCTCCACCTATCGCTGGCCCTCTATCCTGCTCTACATGTCCCCCCACCTCCCCCCCCCACCAACTTAAACCAGCTTATATTTCACCCCTTTTCTATTTTTCCTTAGTCCTGTTGAACAGGCACAAAGGCTCGAAATGTTAACTGTATTCCTCTCCGCAGATGCTGTCAGACCCGCTGAGTTTTTCCAGATATTTTTATTTTTTTTTGGATTTCCAACATCCGCAGTATTTTGCTTTTATCTGCAGCTATATAGAGCCTTGTTGAGGCCTCAACTGGAGTATTGTGCACAGCTTGTATCACCTTCTTGAAGAAGGGTATACTTGCCATAGAGGGAATGCAATGGAGGTTCACCAGATTAATCCATGAGATGGCGGGATTGTCGTATGAGGAGAGATTGAGTATGTTTGGTCTGCATTCTCTGAAATTTCGAAGGATGACGGGCGACCTAATTGAAACTTACAGTATACTTACAGGACGTTAAAGGGTGGGTCCAGATAATTTCTTTCTGCTGCAATTGTTTGTTATTGTTTATACCTCCCCCAGTGGCCAGTAGCTTTTAAAACTTTGCAAGCATTTTTTTTTATGTTAGTGGCGTCCCTTTGACTATATTGTCGTTCATGACTTTGATTTATATGAAGTAATGATTTTGCAGTTTAGGGTAAGGAATTGATATGGCATAGTGTTTACTTTCTGAAAACCTTCCAACTTATTTTCTTCACATTTGCCCATTAAACGATTTGCAACTTTTTTTGGGTAGAAGTCTTAAACCTCTACCTCGAATCTTAGTGTTGGTTTTGTGTTTTTCCCAAACACATCATATTACACTTGATGATCGTGGCCGAGGTTATGATTGAGACATTGTGAGCCCCAAATGTCATTTCACTGTTAAACCTATAGGAACTACTGCTGTCTGCAAATTCACACTTCATTGCTGAAAACCAGAAGGTTGCGTGGGTGCTTCTTCACTCCACTTAAGGATTCGCCGGTGAAGACTTCATACGGAAATCTTGGATATCAATTAATTTACATAAATTCCCAGTTCGGGTGCCGTAATCTCACTGACAAAAATAAACTCTGACAAAATGAGGCCTATTTAATGGCTAAGCAGTAATCAGTGCTGACCGACATATCGGACACTGAAAAACTAATTTCTTATTCTGGATTTTTCCCCATTCCACCCTGTAATGTACTAGACTCTCAGGGTTTTGTTACGATTCATTTAGGGACTAGTAATATTTTTGATTAAAGTCGAAAAAGTTTGAAATCCAAGCCATTTGCTACGAGATGAATGCCACAAAACTCCATGGTTTTTGAGAAAAAAATAAAATAAATGGCACTATTCAAAGTCCAAAAAGTAAAGAAATCTACAAGATCTATCTTACGATCTAACATTCAGGTTTAACTTCAGCTAAGTAAGAAAAACTAAGCAAACAATGGTCGTAAGCACCACACCGCACAATAAATGACCAATGTGCCCAAGGCAGATGGTATCGATACTCAGCAACTCACCAAGAAGTCAATGTTCTCTGTGAATAGACAACCTCGTTCAAGATCTGTCTGTCTCAGGAAATGTTCCAAGTCATCTCTCTTCTGTTTGAAAGACCGTGACTCAGAATCCCCTGTAAATCTCATTCCCACTTCGACTGGATCAACGACTGCTCACCACCCAGGTTTTCAATCTCAACTCCCGGGAATACATCCCCCGGATTCCCGTGTTTGCTCTCCGGCACGTCCTCACAGGCACAGCTTCAAGCTCTTCAGCCATATTGAGAAGAGCACCACTACTCCAAAGATTCACTTCACACCAGATGAGGTTACATAGTGTAGTGAGTAACATATTAGAATGGGAAAATATTGGCTACCTAACAAGAAGCAGAGAGTACTGATGAATTGGTATTTTTTGGATTCCCAAGCCATAACAAATGGAATACCACACGGATCAGTGCAGGGGCCTAAACTATTTACAATCTTCATCAATGATTTGGATGAAGGAGCCACCTGTGTGGAACTAAATTTGCTGATGGCACCACTATACATAGAATTAAACCTATTAGGAGGAGTTAGAGAGTCTTCAAAGGGATATAAACAGGTTATGTAAGTGAGAACAAAATAGCAGGTGGAGTATAATGGGCAAAGTGTGAACTTGCTCAATTTGGCAGTAAAGATCGAAAAACAGAGTACAATTTAAATGCATAAGAAATGCTGAACTCGGTGGTGCAGACGGTTTATGGTGGCATGGTACATGAATCACGCTCCCTGCCTTATGGCCTTATGCTCCACAGCACGTCCTTCCCAATTCCTGACACTCATGTCAGCAAAAGTTCTGCCAAACTCCTACTTGAAACAATTCAATGGCCCAGCCAGGATGAGTGCAACTCCCACAACACTGAACAAGTTTGAAGGAACAAAATATCCCGCCTGATTGGCACCACATTCACAGAAATTCACTCCATCCACCGCAGATACACATTAGCAGCAATTTGTACCATCGACATGATTCACTGCAGGAACTCACCAAAGCTCCTTATACAGCTCCTTCCAAACCCATGACCGATATCATCTGGAAGGACAAGGGAAATTTAATCCCCTGCTATCAACATCCTGGGAATTACCATTGGCCAGTAATTCAACTGGGCCAGCTATATAAAAACTGAGGCCACAGGAGCAGTTGATAAGTTGGAAAAACTGTGGTGAGTTACTCACCTCCTGATTCCCCAAAGCCACAATCTTGAAGAAAGAATAAGGACCATGATGGAACACTCTCTACTTGTCTAGATAAGTGCCGTCAGAACTACATTCAAGTAGCTGCACACCATATAGGTCAGGCATTCCGCTTGAATGGCACACCATTCACTCCTCCACCATCGAGATACAGTGGAAAAACTTTGTGCCATCTGCAAAATGCTGCAATACACCAAGTCTCCTTCAACAGCACCTTCTAAAATCGTGACGTGTCGCACCTGGATGGACAAGGGCAACAGATGCATGTGAACGCCACCACGTGCAACTTCCCACCCAAGTTGTACATCATCTTGACTTGGAAATATATCACCGTTCCTTCACTGTCACTGGGTCAAAACCCTGGAACTCCCTTTGAAAGAGCGCTGTGGCTGTGCCAACCCCACACTGGACAGCAGGGGCTCAAGACGACAGCTCATCGCCACGTTCTCAAGAGCAACTAGAGATGGGCAACAAATGCTGGCCCAACCAGAGAAGCCTTCATCGTGTGAATGAATAAAAAAGAGATAAAGTTAATATGTGAGCACAACAGTTCAGTAGGGAGGCAAATAGAATGTTGAAATATAGTGCAGATGAATGGAATATAATTCTACCAAAGATTTACTGCGGCTGAACAGGGCTTTGGATATCCATTCAGAGAAGGTTCACTCGACTCATTTCTGTGATGATGGTTTTATCATATGAAGAGAGTTTGAACCTATACCCGTTGGAGTTTAGAAGAATGTGAAGTGGTCTCACTGAAACATGAAGATCATGAGGGGATTTTAGAGGGTAGATACAGAGAGGGTGTTTGCACTTGTGGGAGTGACTAGGACTGAAAATCACCATTTAAGAATAAGTGGTCCACCGTTTGGCTTAGAGATGGAGAGTTTTTGTTCCTCTGAATGGGTCATACTATGTGGAGTTCTATTCCGCTGAAAACAATGGTCGCTGTGCCATTGAATTTATGGAAAGTAGGAATCGACATAATTTTCATAGGCAAGGTAGTCAAGGGTGTGGGGCTGGGGTGGGGTGGCGGTTAGCGGTGGCAGGGGGGATAAGTGGTGTCGTGATATTGTCACTGGACTAGTAATGCAGAATTCCAGGGTAATGCTCTGTGACCTGGTTTCAAGTCCCACCACGGTGATGCTGGCAATATTCCTGAAGGCTTGTGCTCCAGAATCTTCCACACCCTTAGCTAAGCTTTTCCAATGCAGCTGGAAAACTGGGATTGGAAATGTCCCAGTTATGCCCTGTACACAAGAAGCAGGACAAATCCAACCCAGTTAAATGATGCCCCATCAGTCTACTCTCGATTATCAGTGAAGTGATGGAAGCGGATGACAATCAAACAATAAATTGTTCATTAACGTTCAGATTGGGATGCAAAACGGCAAGTCAACTCTTGACCTCATTACAGCCCTGGTTCAAACATGGACGAAAGAGCTGAGTTTCAGAGGTGACTTGAGAGTGCCTGTCCTTGCCTGCATTTGACAGCGTGTTTCAACAAGGAGCGCTATCAAAACTGGAGTCAGTGGGAAAACTCTCCACTGGTTGGAGTCATAGCTAGCAGAAAGGAAGATGGCTGTCATTGTTGATGGTGAGTCATCTCAGCTCCAGGACATCTCTGCAGGAGTTCCTCAGATTAATGTCCTAGGCCCAGCCTTCTTCAAATGCTACTTTGATGACCATCCCTACATCATATCGTCAGAAGTGGGGATTCTCACTAGTGATTGTACAATGTTCAGTTGTCTTCGCAGCTCCTCAGATACTGAAGCAGCCCAAAAGGAGAAAAATCTAGAAAAAATCCAGGATTTGTCTGACAAGGGGCAAGCAATGTTGGTGCCTTGTAACAACCACAAAAGAAAATCTAACCATTGCCCCTTGACATTCAATTTTGTTGCCATCGCTAATCATCTCCACTGCCCCCACCCCCCATCAACATTCTGGGGGCCACCATTGCCAGAAACTGAACTGTACCATTCAGATAAATATTGTTCAGAAGCTGGTAATTCTGCTTCGAAAAACTGACCTCCTCGCTCCCCAAAGTCTATCCAGCATCTGCATGACACATTGCAGGAATGTGATGGACCACTGTCCACTTGCCTGAGTGTTTGCAGTTCCCACAATACTCAAGAAGCTTGACACCATTCAGCCCACTTGATTGGCCCCTCATCCACAAACATTCATTCCCTCCACCACCGATGCATGGTGGCAGCATTGTGTACCACGTACATGATGCCCTGCAGGAGCTCAGCAAGCCGCCTTAGAGAGCAGATTTCAAACCCATGACTACTGACAATTAGAAGGGCAAGGCAGCAGCAGAAGTTAGCATCAGCAACTGGAATTTCCCCTCCAGGCCAATCAAGATCCTGGCTCAGAAATACATTGCCGTTCCTTCACTGTCACGCCATCAAGATCAAAGAATCGCAGACTCACAGAATATCACAGTGCAGAAGAGGCCCCTTGGCGCATTGAGTATGCACCGGCACCTGAAAAACACCTGGCCTACCTACCTAATCCCATTTTCTAGCACTCGGCCCGTTGCCTTGAATTTTATCACGTGCCAAGTGCTTATCCAGGTACTTCTTAAAGGATGTGGGGCAACCCGCCTCCACCACCCTCCCAGGCAGCGCATTCCACACCGTCACCACCCTCTGGGTAGAAAGGTTTTTCCTCAAATCCCCCTAAACATCCTGACCCTCACATTGAACTTGTGTCCCCTCGTGACTGACCCTTCAACTAAGAGGAACAGCTGCTCCCTATCCACCCTGTCCATACCCCTCATAATATTGTGCACCTCGATTAGGTCCACCTCAGTCTTCTCTGCTTCAGCGAAAACAACCCAAGTATCTCCAACCTGTCTTCATAACTTAAATGTTTCAGCCCAGGGAACATACTGGTGTACCTCTGCTGCACCCACTACAGTGCAATCACATCCTTCTTATAATGCGGGGACCAGAACTGCGCACAATACTCCAGCTGTGGCCTCACCAAGGTTCCATACATCTCCAACATGACCTCCCTTCGTTTGTAATATATGTCTGGATTAATAAAGGCAAGTGTCCCATATGCCTTTCCCATCAGCCAACTAACAAGCCCCTCTGCCTTCAGAGATCAATGAACTCAAACACCAACGTCATTTTTTTCCTCACAACTTTCTAATGCCATGCCCCTATTCCTTCCAAAGTGCATAACCTCACACTTTTTAGGATTAAATTCCATCTGCCATTAATCTGCCCATTTGACCATCCCATCTATATCTTCCTTTAGGCCAAGGCACTCAACCTCACTGTTAAACACCCGACCAATCTTTGTGTCATCCATAAACTTACTAATCCTACCCCCACATAGTTATCTATGTCATTTATATAATTTACGAATTTAGGGTCGACCACCACACAGTCCTTGTGGAGGCGAAGTCAAGTCTTCACCATGTGGTTGTCATTGGTTGAGTTTTGTGTGACTACCACCTTTCTCAGTTGTACAGATTCTGAACATATCTGGCAGTTCGAAACTGAACATCGATGTGGTGTTGTTGGCTATCAGCAGCAACAGGATTGCACTCAACCACCTTGCATCACCATGTCGTCCGCCATGTCCCACATCTTAAAGCCAGGGATTCAACATCCATTCATTTGAACAATGTACCAGAGGAAGAGGCTCTATATATATCTAAATATTCCAGGGTGCATCTCATCAAGACAAAAATGAAGCATTGCAAATGTATTCGGTCAGAAGTGCCAAGAGCATAATCAATCTAGGCATTCTCCTGCGTTTCCCAGCCTTCAGCTGATTGGATTCACTAATGGGCATCCGGACGCGGCTGAATGCACAGCAAAGACTATGGGGCATAGAAAACATCCTGATTCAAGCAATGAAGAGAAATGCTGCAGAACTAACCGCACGCCTAGCCAGTCAGTTCTAGCACAGCAGCAAGAGTGACATCTACCCAGCAATGTGGGAAATTGCACTAATATGTCCTGTCCACTGAAAGCCGGACAAACCCAATCTGGGCATTTATCTCCCAAAAACCGACTCTCAATCATTAACAACGTGAATGGATGCGTCCTCAGCAATGATAATAATTTGCACTAGCCAAGCAATAACTTAACAACAACTAGGGCCAGAGCCATTCGGACTCTGTGGAAACCTTGGTACAAAAATGAAAAAAAAGTAGCAGAACTCACGAGATGAGTCGAGCATGACTGCCCATCACATCAAGACACTAGTTCACTCAGTGCTGTATCCGGGAACTCGATCAAAAATGAAATCAGTAGTAATCAGGGGAAAAGATCACCAATAGCTGGAATCACATCCAGCAAAAGGGTAGATGTTTGTGGATTTTGGCGACCAATCAGCTCAGGCACACGACATCATTTCAGGAGTTCTTCTTCAGCTGCTTCAATAACGGCCTTCTCTGCATTATAAGCTCAAAATCTGCGGTGCCCGCTAATTATTGTACATTATCCAGTAGCTTTCAGGACTCCCTTAGATACTGAATTAGACGATTCCCGCAGCAAGATCTGGACAACATTTAGTCTGAAAAATGGGTGCAAACGCATGAGGGAGATACGGGCTAGTGTGGATACGAGTGGGAGAGGGTGAATTGGTGAGTTAACAGCAATGTATTTCTCCTGTTGCAAAAACGAGGATGAGTGTGGAGTACCAAAGTGAAAAGAAAAAAAATCGACCCCAATCTCTAAAATCATAAATTTAAGAGTTAGATCTCATTTTCCTGTGCTGGACTATTATAATTCATGGCGATAAACCGGATTAAAATAAACATAAAAAGTTACCTTTCAAAGGGCACTGATTTCACATGGTCCAAAATCAATGTAATCCTTGCGAGAGTCACTAATAGTCCCAAAAGGGAACGGCCCAGGTTGATGATTTGCAATCCATGAGTAGCAGCTGGAGAGGAAGTACAAAAAATACATTTAGAGTAATTTGCTCATAAGTGGCGGGGCAAAGCAGGGAGAGAGAGTGAGCGAGAAAGAGAGAGAGAGATGGTTATCAATCCGAGGCGTTCCATTTCTTCAAGAAATATTCTACCTTACCGCAGCCTAACTTTTCGGACTGGCTTTTTATTTGTCAACTAACGCGGTCTTTCTCGAGCCTGGTATTTTAAAAGTACGGGCAACATTTATCAGCTATCATATTTATTGCTTGGAAGCATCTTGCGACTATGATACCACACAAATCATAGTTTTTGGCATTTATTTGGTGCATTTCCAACAGTTTAATATTTCGTGTATACATACTCATAATTTGTTTTCCGATTTGAACAAGGCTCCCATTGGAAGAACACACTAGGCAGAGAACTGATGCAGAGATATAGCAAGCACTCGAATAACAGAGGCATTTTAAAGTATGTCATTCCTGCTTGAGGGGCCATTGTATAAATGTAGTTCACAAAAACATTCCATTAGTTTTAATTTTAATTTTATGTCATGCAGGCGTGAAAGGTGCGTTCGCAATGATTTGTTGTTTCTTCATCATACATTCAGGAAGTGATATTTAGCTCCTGACGCGGGGCTGTGCGTCGAATAAAATACAATGGTGATAATTCAACTACAGGATTGTTGTATAATCGAACCTAGTTTACTAATATCCTTAGGGAAGGGATATTGCAGTGTCAATCCTACAAAGCCCTTCCAACGTACATTTGGGGAATCATGCCAAAATTGACAGAGTTGTCCCACTGGCTAGTCAAGCAACACTTTAAAATTGACATACTCACAAAGTCACATCTTAAACCCAATATCCAGGACTCCTGCAGCTACGTCATTCATATTCGCATTAGAAGTATGCATCCGGAGTGAATGGACCTGAAGGTCCTCAACAGTGAATTTAGACCCCAGGGGGTCTCATTGTACTAGTTCAAAAATGAGCCTCCATGCGCTGATGAAGCACTATTCCTCCATCTTGAACACAACATATATGATGTACTGAGGGTAGGAAGGGCACTCAATCTACTCTGGCTAGGGGCTTCAATACGCATTCCGTGAAACTTGTACTCTACAAGCTGTTGTTTGCGTTGACTGTTGTTTCAAAGCATTGTTTTGTTTTGACTGTCCAAAGCTGCACAAACAGCCAAAACTCCAGGTTTCTTGCAAAGAACTGTGGAGCGGTGTCACTCTTGATTAGCCAATTATGCATTCATGCATATTAATATATCCAAATGCCCGTCCTTTTTGTTTCTATATGATAATACTCATTTGTGCGGTAACTTGCCGAATGCCATAAATAATTTCAATTGAACAGCAACTGTTGACAATCGAGAACAACATACCTGACCGTTAGAGAGAGATGCATCCTACTTGGAGAAGTCCCTGGCACAAGGTTAAGCCATTATATGACCAGTATTTGTAATTCATGACGTTAATCCGAATATTCCATTGGTTAAAAAGAAACAGAGGCACAGAGCTAGTAACAGCAAGGAAAGTTAAATGATAGCTTAGTTGGCAGCTCTGCAAGCCAAATTCCTGAAACCATTTTGTATTTTAATTAAAAGAAAATATTTGCTTGACACGATACATTCAATTCGAATGCATTGATGTCTTGTCTGCAGCTAAGAAGCAGAACGATCGTGCTAGCATTTCAATAATATTACTCAACATATTACAGACGCAAATGCATTGTAATCTGGAGAATATTTTCGCCTGGTCCTTCTCTCCCCCTGATACCTATATAGTTAGGGTGAATTGTCCCGCTGGATATTGTCTTTAACAATCGAGTCAAATGGTTAATTGTTCCTGGAGATCCTTGCCAACATCCGCCCACCCATTAGGAAAATGCATTCCTGAATATATTTTCTAGTACACTATGATGCTACAGCCTAATTTTCTCCCTGCAGTTGCAATGCGGTATTTTGCTCAATTGCATGGCACATATATTCTTGTAGTGTCTCTTGCACTGTTTTCAGTTACAGATTAAATGCGTTCCGGAAAGTCTCTCTGATACATGTTAGGACAGGGTTAATTCTCTTCAGGAGGTTCCCGCTCGTAGTGCCTGTCGTTATAAGATAAACGTAGACCCATTCCTTCAGGCTGTGGCTTGTTTTAATAATGAAGAAGTCGTCAGAGAACGGACTGGGCAGGACTGATATCAGAAAATGGAGGCCGAAGGCATGGCCTAGTTTGTTAATCAGTAATTTCCTTTGCCTTTTCCCAGGAAAAATGAATGCTGTCAAAGTCGCAGTGAAAAGAAGTGGCATTTTTGGAAGTAAATAGATCAAAAGTGACAAAGAAGAGTTATTGGAAAGGTTTGTTGTTCTGAAATCAGGACTGAATTGGGAACGTCCAAGAAGGCTAAGGGTAGTAGACATGGATATTGTCAAGGTACTGGTCATAATCTTCCAAGCTTCCTTACACAAAGGGGTTTTTCCAGAGTACAGTAGACTTGCAAGTATTTAACACTTCATCAAAACAAAAGACACCGATAACATCAGCACCGTCAGTTTATGCTCTGTATCGGAAAGCTTTTAGAAACGACCGCCTGATTTTCTTGTGTTTCAAAAGGAATTTCGATTAATATCTGAAGGGAAAATGCAGGGTTACGGGGTTGGCAAATTGGTTTTGCAGAGAACCAGCACGAACTGGAAGAATGTAATGACTTCTTTCAGTTCTGTACCATTTTCCGATTGCTCGATTGAATCAATTTGGCTTTTTCGAGGGATGGCTAAAAGAAGAAAAATATAGAACATCTGTCATTCCTCATCCGATTTTCGAAAGGCACTTTTGGACAATAGGCGTGTTAAGAAGGTGAATCATTTATCAGTGTAGTGTTGGCATGGATACAAAGTTGGCACCATGATAGAAAGCAAAACGATCTGTTAGATGGATGTGTTACATAAATGTCTATTATCTATCTATATATATATATATATATATATATATATATACATAAACACACACACACATTTATATATATATATATATATGGGGTGGGGGAGCTGGTAATGGGTTCAGCAATAAGTCTTTTTTAATGAAGGTTGAGATGGCTAATATGGAGAGATAGCATATTATAAAAAGTACGGCTTTGGCAAATTAAGATGAATTGATATACCTTGGTGTTGATGTTCACAATTTTTAAATATAGTCCGAAAAGGTACTGAGGCATTTAGCGAAGCGTATAGCTTGACTGAGTTCTCAAAAAGAGGAATAGTATATAAAGCATGGAATAGGAGTAGCAAATTCGACCGTTCGAGCCTGCCCCGCCATTTAATTTCATTACATCAACGCCTTTTTCCCAAATTATCCCCATATGCCTTTATGCCACTGGCATTTAAAATCTTGCCAATATCTGCTTTAATCTTACTCAATTACTGAGCTTCTACAGCCCTCTGGGGTAAGGAATCCGAAAGAATTACAATTCTCAAATTCAAAACAAAAATCTCGGCATCTCAGTCCTAAGTGGCTCTCACCCTCACCCGACCACCACGCTTATTTTGAAAACGTGTCCCCTTGTTCTTGGCTCCCCAACAAGGGAAACGTCTTACGTGCATTTACCGTGTCTAGCCCTTTTCAACATTTTATACGTTTCAGTAAAATCACCTCTTATTCTTCGAAACCGGAAAGAACACAATACCCAATTTCTCCATTCTTTGTAAATTGGAAAATCCTGCCATTTCAAGGACAAGTACAGTGAACTTTTGTTGCACTCCGACTGTGACAATAATATCCCTCCTAAGTTAAGGGACCCAAAACCGCACACTATACCTTCGATGCAGTTTAAGCAGGCTCTATGCAATGGAACAATATTTCGCTACTCCTGTAACATTGGTTGTTTGAGGTTTTGGTTTCGACTTGCCCAATGCTATATTTCCTCGGCTGCAGTTTTATCAATGTTGATGAAAAACATTAACTGAGGGAATATAATAGGAAAGAGCAGTGCGGGTGGGTGATAAAGTTGGGAAATTCTTTACTAGAGGAGCAGACCTGGGGGGGCGGTCTGTCATATTACACCCCCACCCCGCTCGCCCACACACTCTCCCTCCGCCCCACCCTTGCTATTTTTGTGTCCTTGTTAAATGTTATTAGTCAGATAGGATATTGCGGTCATGCATCAGCACCACATAAAGCTGTGATTTATAAAAATTAAGTGCCAAACATGTGCTTAAAAGAAAATTGCTAAAGTAGATTTCTAAGATGGTCTCTAATGCACACAAACGTCAAACGTTTCAAACCATAAATGGAAGCAAAATAATAAAATAAATTAACAAACTGAACTTGCCCAAATTACAGAAAGTGCAGCTGACATGGGCTGGCACCCAAAGAGAGATGAGAGATGCCTGGCACGTGTAAACCGTACCTCTCTGCAGGTTCGCTTCCTCAGTTAGTTTGCTCGACACCTCATACAGTTCTGTTGCATTCTGCCGTTAGATTTGGTCCCTCACTGTCCTAAATCTGATCCATTTTTGAACCAATAGATATTCAGATGCTCGGTAAAAACGCAACGGTTATACGCACATGAGTCAGAGGAACAGACGACACGTCCTCCTGCCTTGTGATGGCGTTCTCGAGAGGGGTCGGAGGGACTACAAAAAGACAAAGAGTGTTTATTTTTTAAGTCTGAATTAGTTCGGAGAATGTTAAACATCGTCTATCGCTGAATGTCCAAGAAAGGCATCATGAAACCACAATGTCCGTTCTCCTTTAATATCACTTTCCCGGTGTTAAATAGCGGACATTGCATAGACAGGTAATCGACTGTTACATCGTTCATATCAAAGCGATAGAGAAAATATTAACAAATGCCGTATGCGCGATGTTTTTTTGAAAGCTTCAGGAGAAACCATTTGAATTAATGCCGCGCAACCGTTACACAAGCGAGACTGAGAGGAACTGCTAATCCGTTGTCAAGCCGTATGCAGATCACATGTACAACTGTGAGAGAGTCTGCAAAATGGAGTAAGCGTTTGATTTTAATCAGGGATTCTGCTTGGCGAGAAGGGCTCCAGTTATCACCCGACGAAGAGACATTAATGGAACGCGATGGATCTTGAACCTGACAATGTAGCAGACGTTACATGAAAAGTCGTCTCGACTTAAACAACCTCATCTCTCCACAGATGAGGTTTTTTATTTCAGCTATCCAGCATCCACAATTGTAATCAATATCTTATATGTCCATTAAAGGCATGTTCCCGGTGTTCAACGGCTGGCATTGAACAACACAAATTAGCGTGTTGTTCAGGATGCACAAGAAAGGTCACGGGGGAAAGATCCACAGGAAATATCAATGATTTGGAAAGTTTTAAGGGCAACCATTTCAATCTATGTAACTTGTTATCACTACTTTAAGAAAGGAATATGCAATATGTTTTATTCGCCGATACATTTTATCTCTGAAATGATTGAATTACACTGTTGACAATATTGCCCACGTTTTCACAGCTCCTTAAGAGATTCATTATGTTTCCTCTCCTGCAGTCTAGAACAATAGAGAAATGTCTGGCCTTTCAATAAGCGCTTACACTTTGTCGTGGGATCCATATGGCCAGGTCCGTCGAAGCAACATCAAACAAGTACTGGATTTCCAAGCCACGCCTTTAGAACTAGAAGTTATAAAGTTAACCGAGCTTTCATGCACCAAAGTAAAATTAATTTAATGTAAATTGAATAAAGGTCCAGTGTAACGTCGGAGCAAATGTAGTCATATTTTGCGTCAGTTGGGTGTACTCCAATTTTGCTTCAACCAGATGTGGGTACAAAGTCGGAACAGAAATTCCATGGGCATTCTGCAGTGCCGGTTGGAGTACTGCAGTGCAACAGTTGTCCTTTTCCAAATGCAACTTTAAACAAAGCTTTATTCTCCTGTACATAAATGAGAATAACAACCGTATTCGACGGTAAAGGATCAAGCACATAACCTGGACTCTTCTCCCCTGTCAACTGACGAATCTAAGTTAATTAGTTATTAATAAAATTAAAAATGCACAACAAGTGTCTTCGCATCTGTGGAGAGGGAAATTAAGGTTATATTTCAGGTCGATGACCTTCACTGAGGAAACTTCGCAATATTTTGCGAGATTTGCTTAGAATTCAACACATCCTCTTTTATTTTAGATTCTCTCTTCTGCAGTATTTGATTTTACACCAAGCTAGATTGACTTCTGATCAAAAAGAAAGCTGACAGTGAGATATTGATGCAGTGAAAACAATCCAGGCATTCTGCTATCAGTTAATAGTTTGGAACCACTGAAAGTTAAAATAATACAGAAATTACTCCACTTGTGAGAAAAATCCGAATTTTAACAATTATCCTGTTCCAGGCTAATTTTTCAAAAGTTATTGCCTGATTCTGGTTTCGTGCGCGTCTAAGCTAAAAGTGAACTGAACATTCGCAATATTTATAAAAAGGGTGATAGTCATATGGAATAAGTGTTTGAAGCATCATACCTTGCAAACTGACATTAGTTAAAAAGACAGAACTGTGTTCACTCCAAAGATGACATACATTGATTGACACAAGTCTCTGTTGACGAAAGCAAAGGAGCACTGATCTCACTGTTACCCGATTGTCAACTCTTTCTTAATTGCATATTGGTTTATCAGCATTTTATCAATTCTCTTTCTAAACCTGTACGAATTACATTGCAAGGCAAAAGTTAAAAGGGCAAAGCGGAAAATTGAGTGTGCAGATTCTGTCAGTTTTTTCTAAATAAGCAATCATTTAATTCTTTAACTGTTGAACGCCTATACCCAAATAAGCTTTGACAAAAGGAATGCGATTTGTAAATAAATGTGTCTTGCTTTTTCAGACGATTACTCAAATAAAGGGAAAACGCTCATGCAGAAAAAATAGATAAACAATCTCATATTTCCATAATATAGAGGAACACATGGTTTTTTTTAAAGTGATGTTAAACCTGAAGTCAACCGGAGGCCGGGAGGCCGCCATTGGCTGGAGTTATAATTAGAATATAGAAACAATGGCTGTGGTTTCTGGAGGGCCATTATCTCAGTCCCAGTGCATCGCTTCGGGGACTCGTCTAAATAATGTTGCAACGAAAAAGCAAAAGAGATTCTGTTGGCATTGATTCAATTCCTTCCTCCCTAAATAATTTGCACCTTAATTAGGGCTGAAAGCAGGGGAGTCAGGGAATACTCTCCACTTGTCAGGTTGAACGCTGCTTCAAGAACGCTCAAGACATGCATGCACCTTTTAGGACACAGGCATGCAGCTGGATCAGCACACCATCCATCACCATCAACATTGACCCACCACTCCACAAGTGACGCATAGTGGTTGCAGGAAGTACTATCTACAAAGTGCAGTGCACAAACTTGGAAAGGCTTTAAATATATAGCCAAAATAATTGAACATATCTTTCGTGATTTGCCGCAACTCGTCCATGATTGTCTAATATCTGATATAGCGTCAAACCCGCGTACTTGGGATAAGAAAAAAAATGAGTCACCCTCAGGAGTGCCCATTTATATCCACCAAGTTTCGTCCATGCCTGTCTCGCTCGACCCTCCAACTCAGGCGGGGCGAAATCCACGCAGCGCAGCTACCTCCGACGTCCAGCATCGCATACAAGCACCGTCTAATTCAATGAGGTCACGAACCCTTTATACGGCATTAGGCGCCGTGAAGAAGGTAACCTTAAAGGTCCCGTTGAAAATTGACAGGATGGGGAGAAGGTAAGTGCCGAAAGTTGCGGGGTTGGGGTGTTCGGAGATCAGATGGGGATTGGGGGCCGGGGAGGATGACAGATAACGGGAGTGCTGTCGGGCGAATCGGACATTGAGCCGGAGTGCAGCGGGCCGGACATTCCGGGAATAGGTCGTGGGGTCGGATATTGGAGTGGGAGTCGGTAATCTTGGGAAGGTCCTGGAGGGTCTCAGGTCGGGACGGGGTGAAGCAGGCCGGCCATTCGGTGGGTTGGGAAGTTGAGGGGCAGGGTGTTCGGACATCGAGGGGCCTGGCGTTGTTGGTCATCAGGAGAGGCTTGTGGGTCGGTTAGCCCGGGGGATGCTGGGCGAAGTCGGACGTCGGGAGAGGGTGGGGTGGGGGTCAGACATTGAGGGTTCTAGGGGTGTTGGAATTTTGGGGGCTCTGGGTCGGACATGGAGAGAGAGGAGGATCGGGTCGGCTCGGAGTGCAAGTGTCGGGCCTGCGTTGGTGGGAGAGGGGATGTCCAGTGGGTAGTCCCGTGTGGGTGGCGGGAATCCCAGAGGGGTCGCCAGGTTGTCACTATGTTGGGAGGCGGGTGGGGGGCGGTGGGGGGGTGGGGGGGGCGGGGTGCTTGCTGTTGTTGTCAGGATTGGGCTAGTCACTTGTGTGTTCAGAGCTAGGGGGAATTGGACTGTCTTTACAGTAGTTACTCAGAGGTTAGAAGAGGTTTTAATTCTGCTCAATTTTTCTGGGTGACTATCGGTATCGCCCCGGCGGAACTATCCGAAGTTTGCTATTTAAATCGCATTTTCGGTTGTTTCGCAGCACAATTGCCCGGAGAAAGTGTGCACTTCTGGGCGATTGTCTTGCAAACCATTACCTGGGAACTTTCCAGAGGCGTTCCCCAGCGCATTTTTGGAGAAGCCCCAAATCCGATGCTGGGGAACTCGGAGGTTAGGGACCATTTGATGGGGCCCTTTAAAAAGGCGGTCTGACTGCCTTCTTCCCTCTCATAAGTTATCGCTTTTTTTCTTTCTACCTAATTAAAAGGGCCGTATTGTTCTCTGCAATATTACTTGGTTTCACAAATCCCGTAATGTCCGTGGCTTTTGTAAAAACTCTTCTGAAGCCTTCCTGAGATGTTTGGGTCTTTATGGACTCAGTCGATTCAACCTCATGTTCACTATCACTGACAAATTTCGATCTCTTTATTTCCCGATAGGGTTATTTCTCTTTCTCTGCCGCAATATATAGGAAAACACGGGTATCCTGAAAGTGTAAACCCCATCGTACTGGATTGGGTTTCTATCCATCCATTTGTCGTTTACTAATTCCTAATGGCTTCCGCAAACCATGCCAGATGAAGTTAGTGTCGCACATACTGATTTGCTGGCACGGCAAGACCAACCGGATAACCCAGGGGTACGATATACAAGCAGACAGCTAGCTGGTCTCACTGTGTCGTTACCAGCTGGACGGCATGGAGATCTAGACATCATGATAGGGAAATTAACCGAGAGTCCTAATTACTGCCAGTGCCTACCGTGCCCTCAGTAACCCCACCAGCAAACTGAAGACTTCTATCGCCTATAAGTTATAGAGCAGCGGGAGCCCGGAAATCTGACCTCCATTTACTCCAACTTGCATGGCTTACACACTTATTGCTGTTTTTGCGATACCGCGGGTAAAAATCCAGGAACTGTCCAGATAAAGATTTGTTTCTCCCCTCCGACACGTGTTGCAACGTTCCAAGAAGACAGCAATCCAACCATTCTAAAACGCGATTATGCATAGTCAATAATCGCTGCACTTGAAATCAACTTTCACATATTCTGAATGAATAAATAAAGCTCCTACTCATGATGCATCAGAACAAATAATATCATTAATATTATATCGCCTATGCATTAAGAAAGCGGGAAGTAAAGCGGTCACTTTAATTAAAATATATCCTGAAAAATGAATCAGAGTAGATTAACATGGAAATAACCAGAATAACATGGGAATATCCTCTTTCACGGATTACATTCTAGCGAGCAGTGGTAGAAAAAAATGTGACAAGAAAATAACTTTAGAGGGGAGGGGAAATATATAAGGAAATAATAACTAATACCAACTTTAGGGCGTCTGTTAGGTAGACAATCCATTAGGATTAAGAAAAAGTGAGCGGTCCGTAGTTCACCAGAACATTAAAGCACAGAATACATAGATAGTTAATGATTTTTTTTTTAAAAGCTCAAGGACATGTATTTTAAGAATTGAATTGACAGGGAAAGGGAGCTACAAAATGGAAATTAAACATGTACGATATATATGATCCATGATGAGGATTACATGGAGATAACATATATAGCTAACTAATGCAGATTTAAAGGCCATTGCATTATTCCTCCAGTCACAGTTCAGCTGCTGATGAAACCATCTTCAAAAGTTTTATTACTTTTCTGCTCCAATAACCCAGCGCATTACTGCGAGCCTCCTACGTTCTACCCTATATAATCGTTAGGTCAATCATATTCATCAATATCCTCGCCCCTTCATATCTCGATACCCCCTCCAGTCTAAAATGCTTCTACATTAAAACAATGCCTACACCTCAACTGTACTTGATTGGCTGCAAAGCGATTTTAGACGTGAAATGTTCTGGAAAGAGCTAAATAAATGATGTGCTTTCTTCCTTCTTAACGCTTCACTCATTAGGGCATAGTACAGATGGGGATCATTGGCTGGTTGTCCTAACATCTATTGTCGAAAATTACTTCATTCCATAGTAAATCACTTGTCGGAGAACCCTGAAAACTCAGGTGGCCGTAGAAATTCGGCATCGATTTCTGAAGTGCAGACGATACCCGCAGTGTCTTTTTTTTTTGTCAAGAGTTCACTAAAAATTGGACCGGGGAATATCAATAAACGCTGTTCATGCTGACTTGTGGAAGGCATTTGATGAAGTCCTTCATAACAGTCAGTTAATTAAAGTGTAACGAAGGCATATTATTTACCTGGTTCGAACATTGGCTGACTGGATGGAACTGGAGTCACGATAATAGAAAATAGTCAGATTGGCAGCATGCTATAAAGGTGGCCCGCATTGAAGTTTGCTGAGTCCCACAATGTTCAATCTTTTCATTAACCACCGAGATGATGATATCGAAATACACATATCCAAATTTGACAATGGTATGGAGATAGGTGGAATTATGAACTGTGTACGGATTTGTAGGTTTGCAAAGACAGAATTGATAGATTAATTTGCAAAACTGGCAAATTAATTTCAATTACACCAACTTTCGACATGTAACGTGTATAACAGGCTACTTTTCGAATGACGGGCATCGAAAAACAATGTAACGTCCAAAGAGACAGGGGCGTCCATGTACATATTATGAGCAGGTACATAAAATAATGAAGAAGGCTAATGGGATGCTGCCCTTTACGCTTAGAGAAATGTAATGTAAGACAGTAGAGGTCATTACTAATCTCAGATATTAAATGCGCTAAGTGGCCATACTTGGAGATTTTAGTTAATGCCTCGGTGAGGGTGCAGCGTAGATTTTTTCCGAATTTTGGACTCTGAGTTAGGCCGTGGCTGGAGCTGAAACAAGTTACTAATTTGTTCACTGCAATTTAGAAGATTAAGATATTATTTTATATCTGTCGTCAACATGTCCTGGTAGACTGATATCGTAGAGTGGTAGGCATTATATCGCTATTGAGACAGTTCCCTTCATCTGAAGGTTGGTAAAATTGTGGATCTCTCGGAAACAGTTTTAAAGTCCACTTTGCTAGATTTTTCTTAGCCAAAGCGGGTAAATGGAATTAGGTTGAAAATCGGCCAAGATCTTATTGAATCGCCGAATAGATTCGAGGGACAAAATGACGTCTCCCTTTTCGTATGTTCCTATATTCTTACTTCTTCTGTTGTAATATATTTGGACTGCTCGAATTCTCGCCTCTTGCAAATTCGTGGCTTTAAACACTCTTATTAGACGCCATGCCTCCCACTGCCGATTTCGTAAGCTCTGGAATGCGCCCTTTAATTCCTTCGGTCTCAACTTCCCTTTCGTATTTCAAGGAACATCTGCTCATATATTTGCCCCAACATTTGCAGTTCTGCCCTAACATCCTCCGAAGCGGGTCGGTGTCAAATATTTGATAACACACATGGAGAACAGCTTGGGTTGTTTTAATGCGCTAAAGGCACTACGTGAAAGCAATTTTTGTTTCACATGGGTGAAGACAGGAAAAAAGAGTGCCCGTTACCGTAGGTGCATATGAAGGATGAGGACGACAGCGGGCAGTCAGATATATTGAGATTCTAAAGAACAGGGGATAGATAGTAAAAAATTTGAACAAAAAGTACACGGGTCGCTAGTGATGAAACAGTTATAGGGAACGCAATGTATAGAGACAACATGAGGAATTAAAGGAGGCCGATAGCTGGATACTTAATGATACTTCACATAAACCGAATAGTTCAGTGCAAAATGAGTCTTAAAACACTTGATATAGTTAGACTGCTAATGAGAATTAAAAGGATGAGGTTGTATAGTAACATAATAGGAATTAAAATTATACGCAATTGAATTAAATGGTATTTAATGAGCATTATTTGGAGGTGGTGGGAAAGGTCCTTACTAAATGTTAAATATTCACTGAAAATTGGATTCATTATAGAATAAAGATACACGTATTTACTGATGCATAATACACATATAAAGACCATCTCTAACCCAGTCCCTGTTTCAAATATTGCTGAGGTCCCCATCCTTAGTTTTGTTACCTTTAGATTCGAGTCTTGCAATGCATGGCTGGGAGCCTCCCATGTTCTACATTCCGTATACTTGAGATCACACGAGAGTTTGCTCCTCCAATTCTAACTGAAGTCACGATTTCCATCCGCTCCGTGCTTGTTGACTTACATTGGCCTCAAGCAAAGAAAAGCCTTGATTTCAAAATTTGCTTTGAAATACCTCCATGGATTCACCGCTTCCGATTACTGTGGCATCTTCAATCCCTAGAACACTCCGTGATACGTGGCGCCACTAATTTTGGCTTCCTGCAGATCTCCAATCTGAATCTCTGGACTGAGGCTCGAATTTCTAGAATAAAACAGATACTAACCGCACACCACCAGTACCACTCTCCACACCCCATCGCCTCCCCCAACCCCCACCCGCCCCCCCCCCCACCCCCACACACACACACACACACACACACACACACGGACGCGTATACAGAAGCAGCGTCTGTGCCTCTGTCAACCTGTTCTATTCTTCCAAACATGTCTTTACACCTACATCTTTCACAAATTTTTCGGCAAAATGCCCTTATATCTTCTTGCGTCGTTCCATGTCAGATGATCTTTAACCACTCTCCTTCGAATGAGAATTGGACGAGGACCGGTGCGTACATATACAATGAGTTCCTAAAGGGCTTAGAATTCACGGTTGCATGACATGAAGTTAAAGGATATCTGACAGGTGCGAACGCAATCGAGAGTAAAAGTTCACAGAATGGATAAAGACATAATTAAGATGAAAAGGGCACTGTGTAATCGAAACATACTGATGATTCACAGAAACAGAGGGATGCATTTGCCAGGAAAAAAAATCAAAAGCCAAGGAAGTTAAGGATAATAATGAATATTGCGAGGGAACGGCACGAATAGGTATATAGCAATATTTTTTTAAATGCACAGGATCGATACATAACGGGGGTTAAGAGACAGGAGGTATACAGGAACCTATTTAGTATCAACATAAAACGGAATAACGATATATCGATAAGAAAGTAGCGTCAGTGAAACTGAACTATTGAGTTTGTTAATGCTTAAAAGATGGAACGCCCAGCATGAAACAATGTACGTTGCTGCTTATTTTGAAGATTCGAATTTTAATCTTGATTTTTTTTTCTTTCATTTGTCTTAAGCAAACTAACCTGCATGTCTGAATGACGGAACAGAAATTAATCACATCGCTTAGAAGCATGTGAAACGAATAAGCTTCAAATGGTATTTTGGTGCCGATGAGGCTGAGGCTCTGGAAGGAGGTGGTTTGTTCTAGGGCTGGAAAATTTCTGTATATGGCCCTGAGTTGCGCAATCGCGGATCTGAGGCGGTACTGAGGCGGGAAGCTGTTAAATCGTCACATAATTGACATCAGCAAAGTCCGAGCTCTGTTTGATATGTTTGGGCCTGGAGAAAATATTGTCTCCTGTCATGAGTTATGAGTGAATTAAAAACATTTTGTTTCCTTGTCTAAAGTCAATGGAGGTTTTGCGTCCAGAACCTCGCGAATAATAACTGCAGTAGTTGGCATTTTGATTAAGCATTGTCCCTTTTAAACTTATGTTTTGATACCCGTGCATTTACTATTTTTTTACCGGTTTATGTTTGTAATAAGCGGTAGCTTCACCTCTTTTTTTCGGTAAGCACATGGTGAAATCATACATTACCGTCCTTAATTTGAATAAAAAATGTTTTTCCAACCCGCAATCTTGTTTTTTGTAGCTCTGTTCAGTTTTAGTTTGAGGCTTGAGAAGCACCTTCGCTTACTGTTGTACGCTTTACTTTCAATGATGCCATGAAAATATGACATACTTTTTCGGATTAATGGTCCTGTGATTTCCAACTCTTTAATTTTCAGCCTGCCGTCACTCTATTATTGAACTTGAATAACGTTTCCGTTCCTTTAAAAAAAAACTCACCAAACAGAAGTTATGCTGAGGATCCTAATAGCTTGCATAGCCAGACGTAAAATGGTTTACATTATTAACATTTACTTCCATAAGCTAAAGTGTCATTTCGGTGAAAACGCTGAGCCCGTTGCATCTATGCTCAGCATTGCGTCTGGCTGGTTCAGCTCTGCCTTTGACGCCGTCGCACAGCCGGACTGCCCATTGGAATAAGGAAGGCAAAGAGATGTGTGGAGAGGCGATGTTTAATGGCGTAAGAGGTTATGGGAAATTTAATCAGTAAACTCTAAGAATGTTGCTCGGTGTGTTGGTAACCAGGTGGCATAAAGTCAAGAGGTTGCAGGGTTGTATCTGGTTTCAGTAAGAGGGATTTACAGCTCTGCCAGGGGCCAGTGATGGATGCTCCAATGTCGTCCAGTGGCATGGTTAGACCAACGTACGTGGGTTCTTAGTCAGGCAGTTCGCCTCTTTATAAATTTTGGAGAAAGTAGTGAAAATAATCCGACAGGAAAACAAATATGAACCAATTTTGAATGTTGATGATCCGAAGATGACCAAATCAGTGGTTTGCATTTGAAAAACAAAATTTCATTACATAATTTCAACCTGCATTAGACCTTTTCTGTAATCCAGCCAACACTTCATCCGAGTATTACTCTACTGGGCCATCTTAAGTAAATTAAACATAAATCCCGAACTTGGGCCCATTGACATTGACAGTTAAGTCATTACCTACATCTGTTAAATGTTTAAAACATGCCGCAGAGGATTTCTTAAGTACATCAGGAGGTAACAGTATCAGAAGAATACATGAAAAAATTAAACATTGGGTATCACTAAGTTTTCCTTTACAGTCCAGCCTATACTTTGAACTAACAATATTCACCTCATCCAGTACGTGAGGTGCATATAGTAAAACGAATCAATTATTTGACTTAACACTTGCATAATTGCAATGTGTTAAACGTTTATGCTCATAGGGAAAGTGAAGAAAAAAAACTTGAAATGCCACTCTCAAACTGCAGGAATACATTTATTGAGAAAGAAGTAATCAAAAGTAGCGAAGTCATGGCAAAAGAGCACAGGCCCAATTAAGCATATATCAACTGAAAGTAGCGGGTTTCCGTTAAGTGATACAGTCGAATTCCAGAAGAATTCGATCGGCAGAATGCCCGTGAATTACTGGAAACAAGGAAAATCATGGAGAAGATAAATCACACGGACTGGAAACGCTAACCCTGTTTCTTGCTCAGCAGATGCTGCCAGATATGATAAGCTTCTCCAGCATTTTCTGTTTTTTATTTCGGATTTACAGTATTGGCAGAATTTTATTTTAATATAAAAATGTGGAGAAACACGCCAATAATGCCCATGTTTTCACCGTACAGCTGTTATACAAAAGCCCTCCCATAATTGGGCAATTGTGCAATCAGTCAAACTATGTACCCAACATGCATTTACCACTACTGTCCTTCTTCAAGACCAAGGCTTTAGTTAGTCTGCATGATTTCTACACCCTCTATTTCAAGCAACAGTGTAGCCCCCTGGATCATCACTTAGGAATCATATAAAATAACTTCCCAAAGGCCCGCACATCATATTTCAAATAAGCGACTGAAATGCAAACCTTTTCAGAAATCTCTTGAATGCCGAAGACTGAAGTGCAGAGAGCTTAGGTAACTAGAGAGTAAAAGCAATCCCTGAAGACTCACCGAATGTCCAACAATCTAATTTATATTTGTGCTAAATGCATCTAGTTCCAGCCTTGCTCATATTTGTTCTCAATACGGCGTCTAACTCTCAGGTAATTGACAAACTGTGTGTCAGATGACTTGAATGAATCATAATATCGACCAACTGGACAAGGGGAATATTGATGCATCAATTTTGGACCCTGGTCAAAAATTCAGCCATTTTCTATAATGTCAAATTAAGGATATTTACTGAAATGATGGGCATATGAGGAAAACAATGAGGTAAATGATGCACTATGCTAAACACAAATGCTGCATTTTCCAAAGAAACGGTCAATGTCAAGCGTTCTGCTCCAGTGTTTGACATGTTTCGCTGAATATCACTCATCTCTGAATCAACACCAGCCAAACTCAGAATAAATTAGCTTTTAACGCAGATACTTTCAAGACTCATGATTTCATTCGTGCCTTCGTTACCTCTGGATGCAACTATACCAAAGCAATCAGACCTGATTTCTCACATTGTACCCTCCCTAAATATGAGGTCATGGAAGACTCTGCTGCACGTGTCTTAACGCATCAACTCCTATTCTCCTATTATGCCATTTACCTTACCAATATTTGCTGCTACTAAAAATATATTTTGTTTTTAAAATCCTCACCCTTGTTTTTTAAATCCGTTTGTTAGGGGGGAATATAAGAGTAAAATAGGAATTTATTGTTCGGGAATGATACTGCTTGAATCTCCGAGCTGCCAATGCCTGCAAGAAAACAAAGTTAAAAACCGCCACATGAATCTTGTGCACTCTCAGGGCCTCTGATCATCAGCAAGACCCTGTGGAGCCAAGCTGGAAATCGAGGAATGTAAGTAAGATAGATTAGGTGTCCTAGGAGTCAGACTGGAGAATTAGGTTGAAAGTAACTTAGATTGAGCCTGTTTACAGCAGATAGGGAGAGAACAGATGGTCTTAGTTTTGATAAGAGAGAAGGTTTCTGCCTCGGTGAAAATAGGGACATACGATGCATGCACCTTTTACCAGAGTTGTCGGTTTAATCTAAACCTCTAAATTGAGGTGATTGGAATATGGAAACAAAATGTCCTTGTACGAGACCAATAATGTTTAAATATGCTGAACAATTGCAAATTAGCAGAGTGCTATCTCAAGCTGCCTTGAGATGATTCTCGCCTTGCAATTGCGCGAGTAAATGATCGTGGCTTGTACCTGAGCCTCCTATGGTCTGTTTGTCAAAGAGACCACAACAGTTTGGCATAATCGGCGTTCCTCGCGACGGCTCTGCAAAGCGGGTGAATATATGTTATTTACCACTAGTAGTTATTGCAGTAAGCTTACCCGAGAATAGTCCTGTCAAGTAGCGAAAGAATCGGGAGCGGGACTCAGGAGATAGGAGGCACGGTGTAGGAGGCGGAGCCGCGCTGGCGGGCTACGGCTTGAAAGAAAACCTTAGCCGAAGCCGCGCATGGAGGGCAGACCCCAGTGAAATATTTAGACCGCATGTACGGCAAGTAATTAAGTTTACAGTCGGCGAATTTAGCGCTCCGAGGCAGACGGGAATATAAGAACAGAATGCCGTTCGGAAATCAGGAAAGTGCTATGGAGTTGGATTGGGGAGCGGCGGATTCCATCACGAAGTTCGTCGCGGGACAGCAGTCAAGATTAGTCACAATAGAGCAGAAGGAGGGGTGGAATCGATAGGGAATTCCCGGAGAACAAAAGCAGTGGTGGGTAGAACAGAAAAAGGATAAGGAAAGAAAAGGGGTAATGGTTTTATTGCCTTCTGCCTGTAGTTGTGTGGACGGATTAATACCAAGGGACAGTCGATTAGAGAGTGAGAGACAAAGACAGATCCAGGACGGATCAGATCGGTGGCGGCAGTTTGGAGTGATTCTGATCAGGAGGAAGAGCGCTCCGAAGGTGAAGCTAATGACAACATTGGGACGAAAATCGAAAATGCCCTCATACAACAATATACCAAGCGCCCCACTGTGCTCTTCGAATACCCTGGCCACTATGGCAGTAATTATTCAAATAGTAAAGAAGAAAAGGGCGGATTAAAAACCGAAGGGAAAGGTAGCTGGGCTGAGAAATGGGAAGAGGATGAGGAGCTTGAGAGGGTTCCGGAGAAAATGAAGCACTTACCATTCAGCTCGGAGGAGAAGCAGGTTTTGCTGACAGAATTGCCGAGGTTTAAAGCTCGACATAACATCCCCAATTTTTCACCAAACTGCTGGAAATGCAAGATTTCCATGCAATGCATCCCCTTGATACACATATATTGGTAAAGGCTAAGTGCCAAGCGGATGCCTGGGGAAGATTACCGCTGCAGTTCAGAAGTGGAGACTGTGTGAAACTGGGGGACATCCCAGATCGGAAGAAGGCGGCAGCCCTGCACAGGGACTTTGAGGAGGCAGTTAAGGAAGCTTTGAGGGAGCGAGCGACGAATTGGGGTTGTATAACGTCCGTAGAACAGAAGAAGGGCGAGTCCGTAATGGACTACGCTGAGCAGAAGTGGGAGACGTACGTACAGTTTTCAGGACAAACGCATCCCGTGCGGGATGACGAGATCTTCCTGAAAATGTTAAAGGAAGTTTTCGGAGCCGAACATTAGAAAGTCATCAGCATGGGTCTCTCAGTAGGAGGGAACTATATGGACATCATGCGTTGGGCCACGGAGTTCGAGGCCCAGGGACGTATTACGGCCCCAGTGGCAGCGGATAGTTCGGGGACAGAATGCTTTAATTGTGGAAAGGAGACGCACATGGCTAGGGAATGCAAGAGTCGGCGAAAGACGCCTGCGAAAACGAAGCTGCGGTGTACGAATATTGGGAACACTGGGCACCTCGGGAATAATTGTTAGGCTCCAGGAGGGGAACGGGGTTGGGGTGGGGGGAGGAGGGCTGTGGAAAGGCCTCAGCAACAACCAATACTAGAAAGCCCTGCCACCATATTCAACAAACTAGGATTCAGCCAGACAACTTTTTCGGCCCTGGTTATCGCAAATGGATTTTGGGCAATACCGTTGAATGAGGACTCCCAGGATAAATTCGCTTTCACGATAGGGCACCGGCAATACATTTGGACGCGCTTGCCGCAGGGCTTCCACAATAGTCCGGCTATTTTTCACCGGGTGATGTGTGATACATTGACTCACGCAGAAATATATCAGGGCAGCGTAGTGATCTAATATGTTGCCGATCCTTTGACAGCCTCCGAAACGGCAAAAGGACACATAGGGGCGCGGTTACACATTTTGGAATTATTAGAAGCAGCAGGGTTTAAATTCAATGTAAACAAAGCTCAGTTGGGAAAATGGGAGGTTCAGTACTTGGATTATGTGATATCGCAAGGGAAACGAGAGATTCCCCGCAGTCGGAAGGAAGCTACTGAAAGGATGCAGAGACAAGTATATGTGCGAAGGGTTAGGCAAATTTTGGGGTTGTTTAATTACTGTGGGAACTTCGTGGAGGATTTTGCGAAGTCAGCAGCACCAATAGAGGAATTGATAAAAGGGGGGAAAGGATTGCATAGAATGGGGTGAGAAACAAGAAATAGCTAATACTGTTCGGAAACCGGCGCTCACTCCAGCGCCAGCTTTAGGGTTGCCCTGTAAGGACAAAGTGTTTCATCTTTATACTCATAATGAGGGAGGGTTTTACAGTTCAGTGCTGACCCAAGAGCAGGGGGATCGGATGAGACCTGGAGGGTAATTTTCAACGAAGCAATCGTTTATGACTGGCATCCCGCTTCGGTGCGTAGCAGCAATTGACTGCGCATCGTGGGCTGTGCGAGCCTGTGAACCAATAGTATTGACAAGGGACCTGGTATTAGATACAAGGCACAGGACCGTAGAATTACTCAAAAAGGGAAAATCAAGAATGGATTCAGATAGTCAGCGAGCGGCTTGGGAAGCTGTGTTACTTCCGCGAGATAAATCATTTGTAATAGTTCACGATTCACAGACAAAACCAGCTGACAGAAGGGAAGGATCTTGTTAGTGAACTCGAGCATGATTGCTCGCGGGAGATAAATGAGAATTCAAAGGCACAGTTGGGAAGTGAGTTAGAAGATGCGGATCTCTCTCTGTTCGTGCACGGGCCCAGTAGGTATGTGGATAGTATTCCGTGCACTGGGATGGATGGAGAAGGACGGGTCTTGCGGAGGGGAACATTAACATTGACAGGTAATGTATCAGCTCAAGTAGCGGTGCTAGTGGCAATGAAAGAGGCTTCGCGGATAGCGCAAGGTAAAATAGTTAATATTTGTACGGACAGTGGGTACAAATTTGGGGTAGTACATGATTAAATGTTTGCCTCGAGCCCCAGGAGTTATGTCACTTCCGGAGGAGGTCAGGTACAGCAAGAAGCGATAGTTAGAGACCTAATAGAAGCTGCTAACCTACCCCTAGAAGCAGCAGTAATAAAAGCTAAAGCCCATCGGAAGATAGCAGACCCCGTCGAGCTGGGCAACCAGCCTGCGGATAAAGCGGCTAAAGAGGCCGCAGCTACCGGCTCAGAGTATTCGGTCGCGGTAACGGCGGCTGGGTTAGAGTAGGTGAAATGAGTGGATTTGCACCGAAGTGCTCAGAAAGAGGAGCGACTGCATTTGAAGGGGCCAGGCGCAATGGGTAGCACGGGTGGAGTGTGGTGGAAAGACGGGAAGGTATTAGCACCCCAGTGCATCCAACAGATCTTTATGAGAATATACCATAGGGTCACTCATCATGGAAGGGAAGCCATGTTATGATGGAAGGGCAGATGCTGCTGATGGCGGAGAATGTGAAGTGATGTACCTAAATATTGCCAGCAGTGTCTAATCTACGCCCAACATAATTCAGGTAAGACCATCAAAATTTATAAGTCGCACCAACCTCGGCCTAGGGGTCCCTGGGATCAGATACAAATAGGTTTTCCGGGTACCCCGCCGCCGAGCCGAGGGGAAAACTGTTGCCTGGTTATTATCGATCAATTCACGAGATGGGTAGAGGCATTCCCCACACGGGATTGTTCAACCCCTACTATGGCCCGGATAATGTTAGAAAAAGTAATTCCACGCTGGGGAATACCCTTGCAGATGGATTATGACTATAGTACGCATTTTACGGGGCTCGTATTCAAAGAAATATGTAGGTGGCTGGGAATTAAACATAAGTTCCAGGTTCTCTATCATCCACAGTGCTCAGGCATGGTTGAACGAAAGAAGAGGACCTTAAAGCGAGCATTTGCAAAAGCCAGCCAGGATACGGGGTGAGAGTGGCCTGACTTATTGCTCAACATTCTAATGGGACCTCGGGCGACGCCTAACAGAACAAGGGGGTTAACTCCTTTAAGCTGATGACGGGAAGAACCATGAGGTTGTCAAGAGACGCCATAGCTGGCAGTGAGGAAGTGGGTTCGATGAGGGAGAGAGTAAAACAATTTGTCCGGGAGCTATGCTGACAGCTTCACGGTAGAAGTCAGGGGGCCAGAGATCATCAGATTATACGGGACTTGGAAGGGGACGTCAGGTCAGATAAACCTGAATTGCCTGGTAGAGGGGAGAAAGTTGTGGTCAAAGAAGATCCCGAGAAACCTGCGTTTGCACCCAAGTGGGTGGGACCGTATGAGGTAATCATGACAAGCGGTGCATGCGCATGCGTGGACTTTAGCTGCAAGGAGAACCGGAAACACTGGCAAAAATTGAAGCGTTTCATTAACTGATTTTTATCCGCAGAACTAACTTCTGCCACCGACCGGTGACGATTGGGAAGATTATCTGCTTAAATTCACAGAATGTAAATCGCAAGGTCAACGCTTGTGGGAATGGCGATACGGCCAACAAGGTCGGGAGTGATCACTGTTCGTACTGCACCGACGGAGAGACTGTGGTACAGCACGGACAGTGCCGAATGCGACATATAAAGGCGAATGATAAATATAACAGGAGGGGAACAAGTGCTTTTGAATTGTATTAAAGGCTTGTTTCAGATTGGCGGCGTAATTGTCAGAGATATGAGAAATGTGAATGGTTGGTGGGGGCTGTTTGCGACAGTTGGCTCTTACCTTAAATTCGCAAAAAAAACAACTACTGTGTGTTTTAAGCATATGGAATGATCAGTACAGTTCGATTGTGTATGTGAGTTAGAGAGCAATGTTTAAGAAGCACTTTTGATAATGTACGAGAACATGATTACTCATCCTCACGCTAGGGATTCTAAACGGAACATTTGTAATCCACAAAATAATGATATACCGACTTGGGGAAACAGTGACGGCAGGTGGGCGTGGGAGGTTCCCCCCAAAAGGGAACATTAGCCAGCTCCCACGACTACCTCCACAATGTGAGCAGAGGCAACCGAAGCCGTTCAAACCACACCAACAGACCAACCTTGCCCGGCCATGCATCCAGGGCCGACGAACTGTCTCGTGTTGATTAATCAAAATAAAGCTTTATATGATAATGTACACTATGAGCAAATAGCCGTAGCCTTCAACATATCCGTTGTTCCTAACCCAGTGGTGCTCAAGCCATACTCCAGTATTTTATGCGGCTCTGATTGGCCAGTTGATGACTGATGCAGTTCAGTTTAACGCCGGGATGAGATCAGGTCTGTAATGAAACGGAGGTAGGTGCAGCCCGATGAATGACGCTGCGAAGATATTCAACATAAGGGCATCAGTGGTTAATTCCATCGACCTAGCAACTGTTGACCAGATGGTTTGTACCTTGAGCTCTAAGCTTAAGGGTAATGTAGAACGGGGGCAGGGAATTCGCAACACCAAATTTAATACAGACTAGTACATGACATAGTTAATCCAAAACCTGACTACTGTGCTCGAAAGTCATGCGGGGACTCTCAATGTGCTAATCGGCATAGGGAAAAATATTTCAGGCGAAGCAAGCAAAATGATGTTTGCAGCACCGATGGATCCTGGGCACTGGAACAAGCCCGAGATAATTTAATGCAGGTTAATGAAGGGATGGTACCTTTATGGGTAACTAATGAACAATTATTTAATATTACACGACATAAGGACCATGGCATGACTGGTTGCCAGGTCAGAGGCTTAACACGAGTATATAGAGTTAATTTTGAATGTATAGTGCGTAATAATATTCTTATAGGCATTGTCTTAGTCCAAAATGTCATACCTATATCAATACCTGGCAGAACATCATATAGATTAGAAAATGTTGGCGTGGTACGGGTGGATTATTATATTAAGTACCATGATATTCTGCCATATGAAGTTGACATGGAAGGGAATACAATTAGCACCACATTAGAAGGGTGTAGTATAGAGGCCGCCGCAGTAGTACAGACACATCTAATATATGAGATGGAAGAAATTAAGTGCAGATCTAAAGCAGCAGCAAACTGTACAATGGAATCTATGAGGGCTACAAAGGAACAGGCCCATGTTGCATGTACAGGGAATGGGAGATATTGTATCACCACGTGGCACTAAAATATCCATTGCAGGAGCAACAGGATGTGCTCATCCACAATCATTCAGTCTGCCTACACCCACAGGTGCCAGCAAAGGTGGAGAAGGTGGAAGTGGTCGAAATATACAAGAGAAGAATGACTACTATCCAGGGCACGGAAAGCCTTAAGGATAACCTGGCGCAGTATTTGAACCAGTTGCCCTCTGGAATTCCTTTATTACCAGACCACCGAGCCATGATTCGGCGACAGGCTCAGCAGAACTTACTATACACTTCAACAACACTGCAAGGGCTTTGAAAGAGGATATCGAGCAAATAAGTTCCTCCACATGGTGGGGGAATCTGCGGATTTGGGGCTCAAAAGTCCAAGTACACCCCTGGATTCGGATTATCTCCCATGCCCTAGTTATAATTCATCTGATATTGATTATATATCTAATACACCTGATTCATCGCACCCGAAAGTCACAACAATATGTCACTGAGGGAGTTTTAACAGAGGCACAAGGAACGTGGCAAGTCAGAGGTCTGAATTGAAGGGCCTGGTGATACAGATGGTCTGACCCGTACTTTTTACATGCCAAAGCTCGATACCTGACCAGTATCATTGGGTGGCAGTACGTAAAGGGGGCGGATATCAGCGCTGTAATCGGTTACCTTGGGCTAGGCCAAGGGCGAAAAGATGGGACTGTTAGAGGGAATACAGGAGTACAGTAAGAATTTATTGTAAGAGAATGGTACTGTTTCAATCTCCAAGCAGCCAGTGCGTGACAGTACATAAACAGTTAAAAACCACCACATGAACCTTGCACATCCTCAGGACCTTTGATATCAGCAAGGCCCTGGGAGCCAGCTGGACATAGAGGTATGCAAATCAGATAGGTTAGGTGCCCTTGGAGTCAGAGTGGAGACTTAGGTTGAAAAAGAATTAAGTTTGAGCCTATTTACAGCAGATATGGAAAGAACATATGGTTCTAGATTAGATAGGAGGGAAAGTCTCTGCCTGGGTGAAAATAGGGGCATACGATGCACATACCTGTTACCAGAGATGTTGTTTTAATGTAAACCTATATGTTGACGAGATTGGAATCTGAAAAAAAATATTCTTGTACGTGACCAATTATGTATTAATATTCTGAGCACTTGTAAATTAGCAGAGTGCTATCTCGAACTGCCTTTTTATAGTTCTCTCTTTGCAATTGCTCGAATAAACAATAGTGACCTGTATCTGAGCCTCCAGTGATACGTTTGTCAAAGATACCACAACACGACCTTGGCTTAATCTTAACTGTGATTGTATGCATATTTCTTGTTGAAACTAGACTGCAGTCAATCGGTAGTATTTACTTTGTGTTTTAGTACAAAATTGACAAGAACCAATCAACGGACTGATTCACATTTACCTGCCACTAACCTAGTGCAATGTTTGCTGTGTTCTTTTCTAAACGGCTATAAAATGTTGCTAAATTTAAAGCATGTTGCAGATTCTGGCATACCTTAATGAATGCAGAACACATTGGTCCATCTGCGACAAGTTTACAGTCGAACCCTAAAATCTGAATTACAGACAAATGCTCTCCACCACATCTGCTCCGCATAGTGACCGTTAGTCCCACTGGAATTATTCTTATCATCTCCACGGACAGTCTTTAAATGGCCCAGCGAGAACTGGGCACATTTCTGCGCCTTGTTGTTGAATTCGGCAAGATCTGCAACAGTGCAGGGTTCTTCTAGCGAGAGGCATTGTAGGAGATGTCGTATAGTCTGTGGCTCAGTTCCACATTCACAAGTTGTCAGGCAGGTTTTGTATCACCATTTGCTTAGTGACACCTTTGAACGACCTACATCAGTCCTAGGTCTGTTAAGGCACTTCCAGGTTGCCCAGTTGCAATTAGCTCCTGGGAGAAGGCTTTCATCTGGTAGAGTTTCCATCGCTGGGCGTTGTTCAAGACTGGCGAGCCGGTCTTTCCACAAGGCGATGTGGGCTTCAGATGGATTTGATTGTAATGGAACAACACTGTTCATGAAGCCTTTCCTTGACTTTAGGCGGCTGGGTGTAGTTGCATGACTATGAAGAGGTTTCCTCTCACTTGATGTTTGACAGAGTCGCTCTTTCTTGCTGGCTTCCGTTCTCCTTATATCAGGGGGAGAGATACCTGCCATGATGCATAGGCTGTTGGTGTTTGTTGGTTTTAAACAATCTGTGATAAGTCAGCAGCATGCATTCAGAATTGCATCCATCTTGTTAGCATGAGTAGATCTTTCCCATGCAAGGCAGGTGTATTCGGCAGTGGAATAGCAAAGAGCAAGTACACTGGTTCGCAATATTTTCGAGCTTGCCCCCCATTTTGTGTTAGTGAGCCTATTCAGGATGTTGTTTCGTGTGCTCACATTTGCCTTTGACTTTTCCATGTGGTTCTGGAAGGTGAGGCATCTGTCAAGGGTGACTCCTAAGTAGATAGGGTGCTCGCAATGAGTCAGTGTTGCTCCAAACCAGGTTACATTAAGCTGGCGTGTGGCTTCACAGTTTCTGAGGAGGAATGCACAAACTTGCGTCTTTGATGGGTTTGCGTGAAAGTGGTTTTCTTCATAGTAGGATGTTAGTCCCTCCAAGGCCTCAGAAAGCTTTATGGGCAGTGACACATAAGTCATCAGCATATATAAAACGGCGTATGACACTGTCTATAGGTTGGTCATTCGTGTAGATGTTGTACAGCAGTGGTGCAAGTGCGCTTCCTTGAGGAAGACCATTCATCTGAATACACCACCTTCTGCACTTCCCACCTAGTTCAACATAGATATAACGATTTTGAAGCATGCTTTCTAACAGCTTTGTTAAGTGAATATATTTTGTCAACTCTAGGATTTTGCAGAGGAGACGTCTATGGTTCACTGGATTGTATGCTGCTGACAGGTCTACAAAAACAGCAGCTGTTACCATCCCTTGCTCAAAACCATCTTCGATGTGTTGTTTGAGGTTGAGTAGTTGCCTTGTTGTTGATTTGCCATGGCAGAAACTGAGATAGCAGGTGCCAAGCATTAGTTGCAGAGGCGTTCGAACAAAATGCCTGGCAGAATAAGTAGCAATTAAACAGTGATGGCTGGGGGAATCACCATGTTAGTTTCTTGCGTGATAAACTGCAGGTCTGGAAGAGTAACGTTGGTGCTGGGAAAAATACTAGTGACCATTGACAACGTAAAAAAAAACTCAGAGAAGTATGGTTTATAAGGGACGTCCATCACGGGACTTTTAAACAGAAAATGCGCCAGATTAGGCTGATTGATTTATTTGATCAATAACACGGAGAGTTGGCGAAGACCATGTGATGATGCTTTTAAAGGCATTTCATTAAAGTTACCCTAAGTATGCTTATTCGACAAACATACCTGATTGAATGAACGGTAACAACAAAAAGCAAAAACAAAAAGAACGGGTAGCAGTGAATGCTGCAGCCTCTCAGCTCATTGGCTTCATCTGAATCAGATGCAGCAGAAGCTTCCAATGCAGTGTGGCTACTTAGCACAGCAGACGATGATTAGCACAGAGCTGACCAGCAAAACACCAACCATCTTTTCACAAGATGGAAGGCTGCCAAAAAAGGTACTTTCTACAGATAACTAGCTAAGCGACAGTTGACAGATTTTTCTTTTGCTCGATAAGAGAGCGTTAGGCATAGCCCCACCCCTCCCCTCACCCCACCTCCCCCCATGAATCAGTGTGAATGTGTTACTTGTTATTCGAAAAAGAACTGGGGTGGAATATCGCGAGGACAATTTTGAATTGCGTTGATGGTAGATACAAGGGTGGTTCGGACTTAATATACAATGTGGGAGACAGCAGCGGACCTCAGGGTGACAAAGGTAGACTAACGACATGTTCACAAACAATAAACGCAATTAATGAGAATATATTTGAGGTGTCCACTTTGGGGTAAATGAGAGTGAGGTCATATAATGTGATTAATACTTTTTTGAAGGGGCAAGCAAAAGCAAAAGAAACTGAAGGTACGTTTTTGCCATCTATTGAAGATGTCAGGGCAAGGACATAAGGTGTTGCCGTTTGCTCATGGGCATAATTCACTTATTTGACAGTGGCATTTAATGCAAAAAGCAATTAAGTTATGCTAAAGGCTTACTATTCACTGGCTCGTCCTGAGCCGCACCAGTATGCATAATTGTGGGCAACGCATTTTAGCAAGGGCGAGGAGACGTGGCGTGGTACGGAGGTGGTTTAGAGAATGTGTAACTCCAGTGATTTGAGAGATTGCAGAAGTTGACATCTTCTCGTTGGGGCAGAGAAGTGTAAGGGACTCTCTAATAGAAGGGCACATAATTATGAAGGCGTTGAATGCCTTGAGCAAGGTGGAACAATGTCCAGAAGCAAATGAACATGAAACCCGCAGTCACACAACTATATATATATATTGTTAAAGAACTAGAAGATCAAAGAAGGGAAGCATGTTCTCGCAGAGGATTGGGGAGATGGAGAAAGATTCCACCTGAAAGGATTGTCGGAGCAATTGACGTAGCAAGATTCAGTAAAGGTAGATAATATGTGTTTTATGAGGGCTAATTTGCCAATTTATAAGAAATAATCTGCTGCGAGGGATTGAATTAGATACCTCCTTCAAAGGTACGCACTGGCATGCGAGACCGAATATGCTTGAAGATTCAAAGATATTATTAGACGTCGTACGTTTGTTGAGATAAGTGACAATGAGAGTTGCTGTGGCTGAATTTGGATGGTACTGTGAGTTATCAGACACCTATAACAGTTAAGTCATGAACACGTGCCTGCCAATGGACTGGAAACTTCATTTTGTACATCGCTAACAGGATAGCAATGATATTTACAACTGTTATTGTTATGGAGGCTTTTTTACGTCAAGTTAAGCTAATATTCCTCAGAAAAGTGGAGATGCCACAAATAAACAAGACATAAAACAATGAAAAATGCAGATGAATCATTTTCATGTGGCTGAGAGTTGATTTCCAGTGGATAGAGGCAAACAATGTTTCTCGGAGAGGGGATAAGATTTGTTACTCTATCTTGGTGATTCAGCACATTCCTGGTTTGAAGATACTGTGAAGGGGAAGGACTGCTTTGTTCGGCAGGAGTTTACACTCTGGGCTCTTGGTCGCTGCACTGGGAGACATTTTCATAAGGGCTAGTTTTATTTCTGCTCCCCCAGTCATAGTTATGATGGTCAATGTTTTACTTGATACACGAAAAGGACTTGAAATGGGACATAAAGAGTACCGTTTCGAAGTTCGTGAATGATAGAAAAAAAAAATGATGGTAACGCAGTCCACACCATGGAAGACAGGAGCAACATTCAGGATAACGAAATTGTTAGACACAACATAAGGGCTAATTATTGCGTAAACAATGAAGTGTGCCTTTTGGGTGAATAAAATGTCGAGGGGAAGCATAACGTAAATAAAATCATTTTAAGACAAAAACAGTAGAAAATCGGGCTGCATATCCAGCAGCCTTTGAAGCTGACAGGACAAGATTATAAGGTGATCATGGATGCTCCTGGAATTCATTGACTTTGTAGAGAGCGACATTAAATCAGTAGAAGTTGAAGTGATGCTAAATCTTTACAAATCTATGATTAGTCCTCAACTGCACTACTTTCCACAATCCTGGGAGGCAGTGTTTACCATGGATGTCAAGGCATTGTCAAGGTACAGAGGACGTTTGCAGGGATGGACGTATTCTATTATTTGTAGAGAATGGGAAACCGGAGTTTTCTTATAAGAACAAAGAAGATTAAAGGCTGCCTAAAAGAGGCTCGCAGAATTGTGATGGCTTTTGATGGAGGGAGTGTAAAGTGGAACTATGTCCACGTCAGAATGAATAAATAATCCGCATTAACATGGTTAAATGTATTGGCCAGAAATTCTCATGGAGGATTAGGAAGATCCAACCTAACGCTTGTTGGAGTTATTTTCATAGAAAATATCAACAAAGGCAGTGGGAAATGAAAAAAAAAAGGTAAAACAAAATAAACCTGCGGCGTGTGGATAAATTAGGCGACTCTTCCAAGGAACCTGTGCTGCAATGGCCAGATCGGAAATGTTTAAAAATTTTCATCCTCTGTCAGAATCCTTACCTGTGCTGAGCGAGGTGGCAATGCGTCTAACCGAGGCAGAAACTTCGAGGGTACTGTGTGTTACCAGGCAGATATACGCAGCTCCCGACCGGATAGCTTGCGTCTCTTGCAACCGACTAGAAGCCTCATATAGTCCATAGGCCGTGGGTTTAATGGCGATATTTATTCCTGTTGTAATTTCGTTGCCATCCATGTACCAAATAAAGCTGATATCGAGATATCGAGCAACGAACAGCAGTGGACGCAGATGAATGCCTCCCAGATTCCTCAGAAGTAATTTTCAGGGATGTAGGTGGAACTAGGAAAATGAACGGGAAAGAAAAATCCTTACTTGGAGATGAGAATATGTTAGCAGCTCAAAATTTGTTATAGCCCTTTCCTGACTGCACTACCCGGCTTTCTGATTCGAAAGCGGTGGCGGTGTTTAGCATGGATTTCGACTGTGCGCTATAGATACCCACACCCTAAGCAATGCCTTCAGAAAGTTCAATGTAATATCGACGCTAATTTTAAGTTATGAGCGGACGAATGGCAAGTGATAGCAACCGGGTCTCCTGTGTTACGCTTTTTATTCTGCGGGTAAATAATATCGAGGGATTGTAAATTAGCCTCCGAATGAATATCATCTGTTTTGCGCAACGACTGAGAGAAAATAGCATATGTGCAAAATACCGCGGATGCTGGAAAACTGAAGCAAAACAGAAAACGCTGGAGAACCCCAGCAGCTCTAACAGCATCACGAAAAACGACAATTTTATTAAATATAGCAACTGATGAACATTAGAATTTACGCAGGATTGAGATGTTTCAAGGCGATGCCTTACTTATTGGTGATCATTAGAGGTTTGAAAATGTAGTGCAGTCTTTGTTTATTGGTAGTAGATGCTTTAAAAGTTCTTAGCATATATCTTATTAAAGAGTTGCGCAAATCATAATCCTAGTAGGACAGCTCATCCTTTGCTAACCAACGTAAACAAAATAAAGAATCGAAAATTATTAAATCAGTGTGCACTGTGTCGAACTCTTAGCAGTAACATTTTTTTAAGATACACTCATCCTTTACTGATCCTGCAACAATACAAGATAACAACAATTTCGAAAGAACGACTAATAAGTAATGCTCAACGTGATCAACATTGTTGAAATATTGTAATACATAAAATAACATGAATTGTAGTGGCCAACGGTGCCATTTTAATATGGACATATACAACAACTGGAAACTGCCTTGCTGCCCCAACGGGGTATATTGTTTTCTCCTGCATTCCATTCCTAGTCTGGCCTACATGTGACTCCATGTCTGCTGCAATGTGGTTTGGCTCTTAAATGCCCTCGGAAATGGCCTTGGGAGATGTTCAGTTCAAGGATGGAAGGCAAACGTTGGCCCTCCACACCCGATGAAAGAATAGAAAAAACGATGTTATGTTAGTTTCCGCAATGTGAACTTTTCAAAGAACAATCGGAACATTCCACCACGTGCGAATTAATAGTTACAGGCATTTAATGATCGTTTTTCTTCATACCTACCCCATACTAATAACTTGGGCCCCGTTCCTTTTCCGACGAATTTACCTCGACGGGTGACAGTGTAATAGCATACTCTTGCGTCCTGCACACTCACATTGATTATCTGAAGGAAGCCGATGATTTTATTCTTGGAGCCACGAACTTTTCTGTCATCTTGTTCCGTGAAGAGATATTGGACCTCGCCCTCTTTCCATTGGAGTACACTCACAGCTGAGTCGCCTTGAAATAAAGGAACCGAGCAATGAAAGGAAACGTTTGCTCCCGTGTTTTAGTCACGTTCCCAGGCAGTGAATAATCTTCTCCGAAGTTTCGCCGGAGCCTGCACATAATCAAAAACGAATTAATGAGATGTAATTAGAGAAGCAAAGCGCGGGGTTCATTCAGGCACTAAAGACAAGCAAATATGATGTATTAACTGAAAGTTATGTAATTGCGATTTAATGAGAAACCAACCCAAAAAAGGAACACATACCTGTGAAAATGAGCGCCAGAACCGAAATGTACTGAAGTCCAACACCCGACGACATTGTAAACCGATCGATTAGCCGGAGAGACACAGCCGGACTGGCTGCTGCTTTACAAGAACGCGCGAAGGCGTCTGACGTATCGAAGACATCACGGTGAAGTGTAACATCCGGTCGTTGATTTAAGAACGCGCTTTCTCTTTTCATTGTTGAGATCTGCTAAAAGAGAAATTCGCATAAGAAGCTACAATTTCAAGTTTCTGCACACAACAGGTTGGGCGAAATCGTTGGGGACCTGCTACCCTCCGGAAATCTGCTATGAGAATTTCCGGCGCTATTGTGGAATTCGGGATTTCAACGTTTAGCTCCGAGAAATTCTCTGATGGTTGCAGGATCACTGGCAATCTGCAAGATTGGCTAATTCCGACCGTTTCTTGTTTGTGCGGGGTTTCCTTTCAACGTCCCTTGAAGGACTAGCCGGAAATTGTGAGAACGCTAGTGTAATACAACCCTTAAACCCTGTATTACATTTCAGATGGGACAAAAGGCATACTGCATGCCGCAATGTAGGAAATTGCGAAATATTTAATACGCTACGACCTACAGATTGAATGGTATGCTCCAGTGTTAGCACCGGACACTTCTTGCAGCTCAACACAAACCATGCGCAGCATTTGACTTTCGTGTTGCTGTTTTGTATTATTAGTCTATCATTGCTATAATAGGACGGTATGTTAAGTTCAAGCCTCTGTGATTCTGCTTCCAAAATATCAGCAGCAAGGCCGAACTTTCCCATATTGCCCATATCTGTCCCTGGTGTCAAGGGATCAATTCTCCTGATGGAACCTAAAGGAGAAAATGTGTAGGAGATGCATTCGCTTCAACAACGACTTCATCATTGCAATCCGCAAACGGCTGCAGCCAGAGCTCAGAGCAATAACTGCCCTTTCCTGGCTCCTTTCAGACTGATGGTGGAGCTGATGTAAATTACATAATCTACAGACCGCTCTTTTATAATGAAGGTCATTGAAGTTTGGTTCACAAACACGTAGTTTTAATCAATTATATATTGCCAGGACTGGCAACAACATATCGAATGAGGGTTTCCGAGATCACAGCCTTCTCCATTTTGTTATGCGCCATTTACTGCAATGGGATTGCGTTTCACTCTTACACTAACAAGAAGCAGAAAACATCGTGGTTCCCTAGCGCTCCAATGGTGTGATCACGACAGTTGTACCCGCAGGTCACATAGCGGTAGCCTGGCACAAATCATGAACATTTCATTATTAAGCTTTTTACTGTCCCTGCGATATTTCAACCACTGCAGAAACCTCGGCGTGACTGTTGGGTGACGCGGCCAATTTTCCAAACACATAATTCATGACCCGTTTTTGCAAAACACGCAAATTATGCGCAATGATGGCCATTCTGCAACAACAAATATAACATAACAGATCATTGTCGTGCTGGAGCAGCAATTTATCTATCTAGACTGATCTAATTAGTATTCGATGGGCGCTGGGTGGGGGGGTGGGGGGGGGTGGGGGGGAGGGCGATGTTCAATATTCATGACGGTAAACTGCTCAAGCTGGCTACCATTGAGGAGCCAAATCTTGGCATCAGCTATCATGCCAAGAGATACTGAGGAGGGGAAGCATGAAGAGGAGGAATTCCTCGAGCCATTCTGGGAAGAAATATTAAATAGCCATAATCTGAATGGTCTTTTTCTTCCAATTATAAGAAGCTGCACGCATTCGGGTCTATTATCAGGAACTGTAGCCAAAATTCCCCGCTTACCAATGGTGACATACTTCTTACCTTTCCTCTACCACTGAACCAGACAGTCTCGTGACCACCAGGTAAACGTCCCCGATCAAATTGAGAAGTTGCGCCGCCAAACTTTTACTAATCACTATGGGACAGTGCATTGTTGTCACTTTTGATAAGAATAGTAATACTCCTACGCATTTCTACGCCATTGGCTGAAACACTATCTGGGGATTGGGGGCGGGGGCGGAGTGGGGGCGTTGTTGGAGGAGGGGTGGGGGGTGGGGGGGCGGTGGCGGGAGGCAGCGCGGATATTAAGTGGCGAAGACTGTGGAGAGCCAGGAGTAAAACATTGAACAGTTCTGGGCTTTGAATGTGCTGCGTCAGGCTGTGCCTGCTGAACATGTGCGTCAGCAGTTCTGTTATTCCTGACTGACAGAAAACCACAAAAGGACTGGCAGAGATAGGGTTCTTAATGAGCTGCAGTGAGACATTTAACACTCCTTTGAGCACGGATATTCGCAGCCACCACTGCATCAGCCATGATCCCAGCTTGAAGCGTATTATCTGGAGCTGTAATGGAAGCACTCAAACATCTGTTGAAGCTACTACTTTGGCCATGCAAGCTGAGACACCAGGCACCACAAAAGCCATCATAGCCAGGTACACTAGAATACCAAAATAAAATATAAAATGCTGCAAAAGCTCAGCAGGTCTGACAGCATGTGTAGAGAGAAAGACAGAGTTAATCTTTTGAGGCTGTTTGACTCTTCTTCAGAGCATTGAAAAAGCTCTGAAGAAGAGGCGAATGGGTGCGAAACGAAACGTTCACTCCGTCTCTCTCTCTCTCTCTCCACAGATGCTGTCGGATGCTGAGTTTTTCCATCATTTTTTGTTTTTGTTTCAGATTGCCATTATGCGCAGCATTTTGGCTTTACAACAGAATACGAAATGAATTGGACAGCACTACCATACTGGAAAGTATGTGTTCCAATCTCTCCTTAAAGTAACGTAAAACGTTGGTGCTGGAGTCCCCCATGCTTCTGGACATTGAGCACAAACTGTCTTTGAGGCTTCCAAAAACCCGAAGTATTTCTTGGTGCATAACCATTAATGTATAGTTGTAGCCTGCCATACTGAACATCTCATCTTATTTCTCACTGGCAGATTTAGTGCATTACTTTGCCACCTGGGAAGCTGTTGCGGTTACTATCCTTTCACCTTGTCATTGCTGCATTTCACCACGTGAACTTCAAGCCTCTAATCTATCTTCTAATATATATCCAATGTCAATTTCTAGGCTGGTGGTTACGATTGTGAAATCAAGTATCTGGGAAAGTCTCCATGGCTCATATCATGCTGGTGGCCCACAACTTCTTTATTGCACGTTTTGGATATTTGAAATTTCCGGGGGTTGGAGGGTAGGAAGTAAAGTTGAATCGAAAGTTATAGGGAGGGGAAAGATAGGAGGTGTATGGATGTACCATCTGCAGGGTTATGAGAAGATTCTATGGATTGACCAGGTTATGGAATAGGAGAAGGAACATTACATAAGAGGAACCATCATTTCGAAAACTTTCAGACTCACTGTCACCATTGCACTCTGTAAGAGTTGTTTTTATAATGCCTAACATAACCTTATTCAATGGGTTTAGAGCATGCTAACGTGCCTCTTCAGTTGTGGTTATTTCCTGCTGCATTTGATTCTGGACCAGGTTCATCTGCAAGACAGAAAGAACTGTGTTGGAGAATATCGCACTACTTGTTCAGATGAGTGTTAATTATGCTTGAAAAGCCTGCATTGTCTGCAAGCAAAGAGATGAGGACTTGAATAACAGTGCTATCTGTGTGATTGTGAACTGATATATATATATATGTTAATTTTGAGATCGAATTGATACACATTTGTAATAAGTCAGTAATAAAGTTGCGTCAAAATAAGCAGAGTCTTAGGTAAGTGTTGCTGTAGGTAGGATATAGCATTTGAAGATGAATTAATTGTGCATTACAGCTGATTTTAGATAATTCAACTTCTTACAGGACACCATATCAGGACTCCGTGGCTACAATAGTAGTCTGCACTTCTCCAGTCTATTATTCTTTCCATGTGCGTTTGGGGACTTTAGGCATCCAGTAAATACTTTACCGTTTTTTAATTTGCCAACTTTTTCACCAAGACATCCGGGTGCAATGTCATTAGTCATGGAAGCCTAATCCCTGCAATGCCCAACCAATCTCCCTTTTTAGTTTCAGATGTCACACGTCGAGTGGAACTCAGGTCGGGGGAATGGGTGGTCAGGTCAAGGATGCGACCAGTCGAGTCGGGGGAGTGAGTAGCCAGATCGGGCATATTTTGCATTACCTCCGCATGGAAAATCATTGACATGCATCATGGGAGTTTCAAATTTTGATACCAGTAGAACATTTCTGGACCTGATTTAAGATGCATATAGACTTGTTACAGAAACAGACCTAGCCAAGAAATTGCACACTCTTGACACGCCATTCAATGCATAACCATATTTGCTTAATTTCAACACCTTCACCTTCTGCGTTTGTTTCCATGGGTTGTTTCCAAAACAAATCTGCTTGACTTTTTGCTTGCTTTCATCCTGTGTAAGATGCAGTATTTATATCCATCAGCCAACATCCCCATGAAGACCGGGCTAACAGAACGAATAAAACTTTCAAGCTCATGGTTACTGTCTTGAAGGATCCCAATCAAACACCTTCATCTCCAAGTGTCTCTTCAAAACCTCGAGCCACTGGTCTCGCTTCAGACTAAGCTTTCCCATTTTGGGTGCTCTTGGTGTATGTATCCATTGTGTGATAAAGCTGGTTGTCTGCTATCTGGCACTTCAGAGTGGACGCCAAATTCCTGCCAAATATCCAACATTTGTGTGTTGGTCTCTTATTGAATTGCCTTCTAATTTGTTTGCACCACCGATACTTACCGATTATAAGGGATTCCACTTCTAATATTGTTCCGAGGTTGATCTGTGCTACCGCATTCCCGAGTCAAGCTATGGCCTTTACTTTCCTTCAATGCCTTTCTGTATTATTGCTGCAGGATCTCTCCATCCACTGAACAGAGATTCTGTGTCAAGTTTGTGGTCGTTTCATGGTGCCAGATTCACTACCGCACCCATTTTGGGGGCTCACTCTCCATTTCCTTGTTTTCCATCATTTCACGCCATTTTACCATCCCTTGATCTTACCCCATGCCTGTTATCTTGGACACTAAGCCAAGCGTTGAACCTGCTGGTGAATTCCCCTGCGCTGCCCACAATGGCCGCATTCCTCCATTTACTCTATGCTCCTGCTATATAGGTCCTCCAAAGACCGACTGCAGGCAACTGCCTTTTGTGTGCGACAGCTATTTCCTGTGCATTCGTATCATTTGATCTGTTATCATGCGACCCCTTGTCTACTGTATTCTGCTCCTTATAGCTGTCAAACATTTGAGTATGTGAAGTACAGGATGCCTTATCACCTTTTATTTATTGCTCAGGATCTGAATTTTTATAATCAATCCAGATTAACCGAGGTGAATGAAGTTTAACACTTTGACGATGATATTGTTGAACCATTGTCTTCCCATCAGACCCTAGCACCCTATCGAGAATTCCATAAGGAATAATTAGCAATCTAGCTATGCGAGGCCTCTTGGGGATTAGCCACTATGGTATGATAGAATTCTTCCTAACAATGGAGAGTGACTTTGTTGATACTGAGCCTAAGGCCCTGAGTCTTACTAAAGGAAGCTACGATGGTATGAGGCACGAGTTGACTATGATGGACTGAGATACAATACTTAAATGGATGACGGTGGATAGGCAATGGGTGAACTGCAACAATTGTTTATTCCTGTCTGGCACAAAAGTAAACCAGGAAGGGCGGCCAAAGCCTTGCTTCAAGGGAAATTAGAGATAGTAAAAGATCCAAGGAAGAGGCATACAAATTGGCTAAAAAAAGAAGACCTGAGGATTGGAGCAGTTTAGAATTCAGAAAAGGAGGGCCAAGGCATTGATTAAGGTGGGAAAAATTGAGTTCGTGAGTAACCTTGTGGGGAACATTAAAAGAAAACTGACTGTAAAAGTTTCTATAGATATGCGAAGAGGGACAGAAAGGGTGAAGCAAAATGTAGGTCCCTTGCAGTCAGAAACAGGGTAATTTATAATGCGGAAAAAAGAAATGGCTGTCCAACTAAATACAAACTCTAATTCTGTCATCACAAAGGAGGGCAAAACTAACATACCAGAAATCTGGGGAGACATAGGGTTCAGTGAGAGGGTGGAACTGAAAGAAATCAGTATTGATAGGGAAATGGTGCTGGGGAAATTGATGGAAATGAAGGCCAATAAATCCCCAGCACCTGATAATCTACATCATAGAGTGCTAAGGTAAGTGGCCGTGGGAATAGTGGATGCTTTGGTAGCCATCTTCCGTGATTCTATAGGCCCTGGTGCAGTCCCTAAAGACTGGAGGATAGCTAACGTACGTCCACTATATATAAAGGGAGGTAGAGAGAAAATACGGAATTATTGACCAGTCAGGTTGGCGTCAGTAGTGGGGAAAAAAAGGTTTAATAGCTGGGAGCTTGGAAAACAGTGGCAGAATCGAATAGAGTCAGCATGGATTTACGAAAGGGAAATCATGCTTGACAACTCCACAGGAAATTTTCGAGGATGCAACTCGTAGAGTTGATGAGGTGGAGTCAGACGGTATGTTTTATTTGGACTATCAGAAGGCTTTCGGTAAAGTCCCACATACGAAATTAGCATGTAAAATTAAAGGGTGTGGAACTCGGTGTAGTGTAATGAGATGGATAGGAAACTGGTTGGCAGAAAGGAAACAAACAGTAGGAATCAACGTTTATTTTTTTCCGAACGGCAGGCAGGAACTAATGGAGTACCGCAAGAATCGGTGCTGGAGCCTCAGCTATTCACAATATATATTCATGATTTATATGATGGAACTGTACGCAATACCTCCAAATGTGGGAGCTAAATTTGCTGTTGACCCAAAGATAGGTAAGAATGTAAATTGCCTTAGAGGACCAACACCGTGCCCTCTGATACTTTGTTGCATATGTCACATTTTTTTAAACTCCTAACTTTAAAGATATTTTTGTACTCATCATCAACAACACGTGCGTCTTTTGGTAGGATTCGAATCCGTGATAGAGGAGTTAGAGACGTGTCGGTGCTACCTGAAGACAAATTGATTTTTTTTCTTTCAAACTCCTCGTTCGTGGTGCCATTAAAACTGCATTGCATGCTGATCCGAGGTGCTAGGTTTTGTTAAAGGGCCGCAATAAGGTACGCATTGGGTAAATTGCGAATCTGCTTAACTTTTAAAGAAAATTGATTTATCACATCCCATGTTCAACTTCATTTCTGCCGTTTTCCATGGAAGGCTTGCACAGCAGCAAGGTTTTCTCTCTAGATGCCACACTTTTGCGACTAATATGGTTTACTACAGCTAATCTAAATGTAATCACCACTCTTGTTAATAAGCCTAATGAGTTGCCATCCCTGAAGCTGAAGCAAGTAGAAATTTCATATTCCTTTACCTTAATTCCATCCCTACTAAAATATGGTTCTAAATAACATTTTCCCGAATTCGTTTCACTTAGCGGTGATGTTTAACAACTGTCCAAAGTGGTGTAATTAATTGAATCCATGATTCGAACACTGATTACCGGACTGAAGCTTCTTGTGGCCAAGGCAATTCCCTCAGACTAAAGCATATCATAATTTTCAACTCCTCAACTTTCCCTGTCATGCGTCACGTCAAAGATCCCATGGTACCGCCTTGGACAATTTACTGCATAATGACATTTTGAGTCACTTCCAAAACACATTTGGACACTATCCCTGGAATTCCTGGGGTCAGCCGGTCTATTACGATTATACCAATCCTATCGGCTGACTGATACGCCAAAATGTCTACATTTTCATTCATTTTGTCTATAATTCCTCTGTCGCACTGCTGCCTATTGCTTCTATCTTAATCATCTGGTTGCTAGCGAAAATCGTTGACTCTTCCATCTTCTCTGACAGTTCTCAATGTCCGACCTTATTCCATGAATGTTCCTGGAAATGACAGCTTTCCCAGGATTTTTTTTTTAAGTATCTGGCATCTGATCCAAAAGGAATGTCGCTTTGTGAGACCGTTGTGAGAGATGAGATCATTGATTATTTTATCTCTACCTTTTAGCCTATTTCAATCCCTTCCCCCCAGCCTACCCCCACTATGGCAAACTGTACCTTGCTCGTCCTGCTTTCTACCCTGAATGTCACCTATTATCACATTCCTTAGATAATATTACCACCTTCAACATCATCTTTTTGCTATCTCCACCTATCACTGGCCCTCTATCCAGCTCATCCTGTCCCACCCTCTTAAACCAGCTTATATTTCACCTATTTTCTATTTGTCCTTAGTTCTGTTGAAGAGTCATACAGACTCGATACGTTAACTGTGTTCCTCTCCACAGATGCTGTCAGACCAGTTGAGTTTTTCCAGCTATTTTTATTTTTGTTTTGGATTTCCAGCATCCACAGTTTTTTGCTTTTATCTGCAGTTATATAGAGGCTTGTTGAGGCCTCAACTGAAGTATTGTGCACAATGTTTATCACCTTATTGAAAAAGGGTACATTTGCCATAGATGGAATGCAATGGGGGTTCAGCAGTTTAATCCATGAGATGGCACTGTTGTTGTATCAGGGGAGATTGAGCAGATTTGGTCTGTATTCTCTGAAATTTCTAAGAATGACGGGTGGCCTAATTGAAACTTACAATATTCTTACAGGACGTTACTGCATGGGTCCAGATAAGTTGTTTCTTCTGCAAATTTTTGTTACTGTTTATGCCTCCCCCAGTTGCCAGTAGCTGCTCTTTTCAAAACTTTGCAAGTATTTTTTTTACGTTAATGATGTCCCTTTGACTAACTTGTCGTTCATGACTTTAATTGATATGAAGTAATGCTTTTGCAGTTTAGGGTAAGGAAATGATATGGCATAGTGCTTACTTTCTGAAAACCTTCCGCTTATCTTCTGCACATTTACCCATTAAAAGATTTACATTTTTTTTTGTAGAAGTCTCAAACCTCTACCTCGAATCTTAGTTCCAGTATTGCATTTTTCCCCAAAACTTCATATTGCACTTGATGATCGTGGTCTAGATTATGATTGAGACAAAGTGAGCCTCAAATGTCACTTCACTGTTAAACCTATAGGAACTGCTGCTGCCCGCAAATTCACACTTAATTGCTGAAAACCAGAAGTTTGCATGTGTGCTTCTTCACTCCACTTAAGGATTCGCTGGTGAAGACTTCGTACAGAAATCTTGGATATCAATTAATTTATATAAATTCCCATTTCAGGGGTTGTAATCTCACTGACAAAATTAAACTCTGTCAAAATGAGACCTGTTTGATGGCTAAACAATAACTAGTGCTGACCGACATATCAGACCCTGAAAAAGTTAATTTCTTATTCGTGGATTTTCCCTATTCCAACCTATTGTTATTGTACTGTACTAGACCCCCAAGGTTTTGTTACGATTCAGTTAGGGACCAGTAACCTTTTTGATTAAAGTCGACAAAGTTTGAGATCCAAGCCATTTGCTGCAAGATTAATGCCACAAGACTCCATGGTTATTGAAAAATAAAATAAAATAAACGGTACTATTCAATGTCCAGAAATCAACAAAATCTATCTTATGATCTAACATTCAGATTTAATTTGAGCTAAGTAGGAAATACTAAGCAAACAATAGTTGTAAGCACCACGCCGTACAATAAATGGCCTATGTGCCGAAGACTGATAGTTTCGATACTCAGCAACCCACCCAGAAGTCAATGTTCACTGTGAATAGGCAACCTCGTTCAAGCTCTGTTTTATCTCAGGAGATGTTCCAAGTCAGCTCTCTTCCATTTGAAAGACTCAGAATCCCCTGTAAATCTCATTGCGACTCGGACTGGCTCAACGACTGCTCACCTCCCAGTGTTTCCATCTCACCTCCCAAGAATACATCTCCCTGGATTCCCGTGTCTGCACTCCAGCACCTCCTCACAGGCTCAGTTTCAAGCTCTTCAGCTATATCGAGAAGATCACCACTGCTCCAAGGATTCTCTTCACACCGGATGAGGTTACATAGTGTAGGGAGTAACATATTAGCAATGAGAAAATATTGGCTACCTAACAGGAAGCAGAGAGTACTGATGAATTGGTATTTTTCGGATTGCCAAGCCATAACAAGTGGAGTGCCACATGGATCTGTGTTGGGGCCTCAAATATTTACAATCTCCATCAATGATTTGGATGAAGGAGCCGCCTGTGTGGAACTAAATATGCTGATGGCACCACAATATATAAGAATTAATCCTATTAGGAGGACGTAGAGAGTTTGCAAAGGAATATAGACAGATTATGTAAGTGAGAACAAAATAGCAAGTGGAGTGAAATGGGGAAAATGTTTACTTTCTGAATTTGGCAGTAAAGATCAAAAAACAGTGTACAATTGAAATGCATAATAAAAGCTGAACTCGGTGGTGCAGACGGTTCTTGGTGGCCTGGTACACGTATCACACTGCCTGCCTTATGGCCTTATGCTCCCCACCACTCCATCCCCAACTCTTGACACTCATGTCTGTGAAAGATCTGCCGAACTTTACCTTGAATCAGTTCAATGGCCCAGCCAGGATGAATGCAAATCCCACAACACTAAAGAAGTTTGACAGGACATAACAGCCCAGTTGATTGACACCACTTTCACAAACATTCACTCCCTACACCGCAGATGCACAATAGCAGCAATTTGTACCATCGATAAGAGTCACTGCAGAGACTCACCAAAGCTCCTTATACATCACCTTCCAAAGCCACGACCTATACCATCTGGAAGGACAAGGGAAATTGCATCCCCATCAACATCGTGGGAGTTACCATTGACCAGGAACTCAACTGTGTCAGCTGTATAAAAACTGAGGGCACAGGAGCAGTTCAGAAGTTGGGAAAACTGCAGCGAATAACACACTTCCTGATTCAGTAAAGCCACCATCCTGAAGGCAGAATTGAGGAGCGTTATGGAGCACTCCCTACTTGCCTAGATAAGTGAGTCAGAAGTACATTCAATAAGCTGGACACCACGTAGGTCAGGCAGTACGCTTGAATGTCACACAATTCACTCCTCCACCAGTGAAATACAGTGGAAACAATCTGTGCCATTTGCAAGTTGCTCGGAGTCACCAAGTCCCCTTCAACAGCACCTTCTAAAATCGTGACTTGTCGCACCTAGGTGGACAAGGGCAACAGATGCATATGAATGCCACCACGTGCAATTTCCCAGCCACGTTGCACACCAACTTGACTTGGAAATACATCCCCGTTCCTTTACTGTCGCTGGCTCAAAACCCTGCAACTTCCTTCCTAACAGCACTGTGGCTGTACCAACACCACATTGGACTGCAGCGGTTCAAGACAGCAGCTCACCACCACGTTCTCAAGGACAACTCAAGGCAATAAAAGCTGGCTTAACCAGCGAAGCCTTTGTTCAATCAATGAATAGAATAGAGCTGAATTTAGTATGTGAGCACAACAGTTCAGTAGGGATGCAAATAGGATGTTGGAATTTAGTGCAGAAGAATAGAATATAAATCTACCAAAGATTTACTGCAGTTAACAGGGCATTGTATATCTGTTCAGTGAAGGTCCACTCGACTCATTTCTGGAATGATAGTTTTATCATATGAAGAGAGCTTGAATCTATACCCGTTGAAGGTTACAAGAATGTGAAGTGGTCTCACTGATACATGTAAGATCTTGAGGGGATTTTATAGGGTAGATACAGAGAGGGTGTTTGCACTTGTAGGAGGGATTAGGACAGGGGGTCTTCACTTAAGAATAAGAGGTCCACCGTTTGGCATTGAGATGGGGAGTTTCTGTTCCTCTCAAAGGGTCATACTCTGTGGAATTCTATTCCTCAGAAAACAGTGGTCGCTGTGCCATTGAATTAATGGAAGGTAGGATTCGACATAAGTTTCATAGAGAAGGGAGTCAATGGTGTGGAGGCGGGGCAGTGTTGTGGTTAGCGGTGGCAGGGAGGATAAAGGAGGCAGTGACCTCATGTTATTGTCACTGGACTAGTAACCCAGAATTCCAGGGTAATGCTCCGAGACCTGGGTTCAAGTCCCACCACGGTGATACTGGCAATAGTCATGAAGGCCTGTGCTCCAGAACTTGCCTCGTCCTTAGCTAAGCTTTTCCAATGCAGCTGGAAAACTGGCATTTACTCCACAATGTATAAAATGTCCCAGTTATGTCCTGTACACAAGAAGCAGGACAAATCAAACTCAGTTAAACACTGCCCCCTCAGTCTACTCTCGATCATCAGTGAATTGATGGAAAGGGATGACAATCAAACAGCAAATTGCTCATTAACTTTCAGCTTGGGTTTCAACACGGCAAGCCAACTCTTGACTTGATTTCAGCCCTGATTCAGACGTGGATGAAAGAGCTGAGCTACAGAGGTGAGTTGAGAGTGCCTGTCCTTGGCTGCATTCGACAGAGTGTATCAAAAGGAGCGCTATCAAAACAGGAGTCGGTCGGAAAACTCTCCACTGGTTGGAATCATAGCTAGCAGAAAGGAAGCTGGCTGTCATTGTTGATGGTCAGTCATCTCAGCTCCAGGACATCTCTGGAGGAGTTCCTCAGAGTAATCTCACAGGCCCAGCCATCTTCAACTGCTTCTTTGATGACCTTCCCTACATCATAACGTCAGAAGTGGGGATTCTCACTGATCATTGTGCAATATTCAGTTGTCTTCACGGCTCCTCAGATACTGAAACAGAGCAAATGGAGCAAAATCTAGAAAGCATTCAGGGTTTGCCTGACAAGCGGCAAGTAATATTTGTGCCATGTAATGACCACAAATGAAAATCTAACAATCGTCCCTTGATATTCAATTTTGTTGCCATCGTTAATCATCTCCCACCCCCCATGAACATTCTGGGAGCTACCATTTCCAGAAACTGAACTGGACAAGTCAGATAAATATTGTTCAGAAGCCGTGAATTCTGCTTGAAAAAACTGACCTCCTGGCTCCCCAAAGTTTATCCACCATCTATATGAAATTTCAGGAATGTGATGGACTTCTGCCCACTTGCCTGAATGATTGCGGCTCCCACAACACTCAAGAAGCTTGATACCATTCAGCTCGCTTGAATGTCACCTCATCCACAAACATTCACTTCCCCCACCATCGACGCAGGTTGGCAGCATTGTGTACCACCTACAAGATGCCCTGCAGGAACTCAGCAAGCCTCCTTAGAGAGCACATACCAATCCCACGACTACTGCAAATTAGAAGGGCGAAGGCAGCAGCAAAAGTTAACATGAGCAACTGGAACTCCCCTCCTTGCCAATCAACATCCTGGCTCAGAAATATATTGCCATTCCATCACTGTCACGCCGTCAAGATCAAAGATTCGCAGAATCACAGAATATCACAGTGCAGAAGAGGCCCTTTGGCCCATTGAGTATGCACCGACACGTGAGAAACATCTGGCCTACCTACCTAACCCCATTTACCAGCACTTGGCCCACTGCCTTGAATTTTATGATGTGCCAAGTGCTCATCCAGGTGCTTTTTTAAAGGAGGTGAGGCAACCCGCCTCCACCACCCTCCAAGTCAGCCCTTTCCAGACCGTCACCACCCTCTGGGTAAAAATGTTCTTCCTCACATCCCCCTAAACGTCCTGCCCCTCACATTGAACTTGTGTCCCCTCGCGACTGACCCTTCAAATAAGGGGAACATCAGCTCCCTATCCATTCTGTCCATGCCCCTCATAATTTTGAACATCTTGATCAGGTTGCCCCTCAGTCTTCTCTGCTCCAACGAAACCAACCCAAGTCTATCCAATCTCTCTTCATAACTTAAATGTTTCAAAAAAGGCAACATCCTGGTGTACCTCTGCTGCAGCCCCTACAGTGCAATCACATCCTTCTTATAATGCGGTGACTAGAACTGCGCACAATACTCCAGCTGTGGCCTCACGAAGGTTCCATACAACTCCAACATGACCTCCCTACGTTTGTAATATATGCCTAGATTGGGAGAGGCAAGTGTCCCATATACTTTCCATCACCCAACTATCACCTTCAGCGATCAATGAACACACATGCCAAGGTCACTTTGTTCCTCACAACTTTCTAGTGCCATGCCCGTACTCCTTCCAAAGTGTATCACTTCAAACTTTTTAGGGTTAAATTTCATCTACCACTTATCTGCCCATTTGACAATCCCCTCTATATCTTACTGTAGGCCAAGGCTCTCAATCTCACTGTATACTACCCGGCCAATCTTTTTGTCATCCAAAAACTTACTAATCCTACCCCCCACATTGTCACCTATGTTGTTTATATAATGAAGAATAATAGGGGATCCAGCACACATCCCTGAGGTACACCACTGGACACTGGCTTCCATCCACTAAAGCAGCATTCTGTCATCACGCTCTGTCTCCAACAACTAAGCCAATTATGAATCCACCATATCAAATTAACCTGAATCCCATACACATTTGCCGTCTTTATAAGTCTCCCATATGGGACATGTCAACGCCTTTGCTCAAATGCATAGAGGCTACTTGAACTGCGCAACCCTCTGCTACACACATGGTCACCTCCTCAGAAAAATTTAATCAAATTTGTTAGCCATGACCTCCCTCTGAGAAAGCCATGCTGCCAGACCTTCTGAGTTTTTTTATTGTTCGGCAGGTTCTGTTGTTATTTCAGATTTACAGCATGTGCAGTATTTTGCTTTTATTATCATGTACAAAATAACGATATGTTGAATTAAGGTGGACAAAGACGAGCTCTTCTCATTAGTCGATGACTAAAGGGCTGCTGGTTCTGATTGAAAGCTTTCGACAAGAATGGCGGAGATGATGCACGCTTTATTATGCAACGAGTGATTCTAATCTGGGACCTGAATCTCATGAGTGAATGAGACAATAGACGATGAATGAATTCAAATCAAATTGCATGGGCTCTTGAGGAAATAAGTTTGCTGGGTTATTGGTATAGAGTGGGGAATGAGCAAGACTGTACTGTGCTGCAGAATCCAGACATGGGATTGATGGATCAAACAGTCGCCTTTTGTGTCGTAATAATTACATGACTTTATGATTCTATGATGGGAAAACACTCCAGAGAGAATTGTTCTGAACTTGAATGTACAGGATTACATAAGATATACTGCACAGAAACAGGTTATTCGGGTCAACCAACCTATGCTACCGATTATCGTCCAAACCATTGCTCTCCCACTGGTTCCTAATCTTCATCGATCATCAACACTGGTTACCCATTCTTCAGTATATGATTTAATAGCATAGTTAAAACACCTGCATACATGAAAGTGAAAAGTTGCTGATCTTTTGATAATAAACAGAAGCGCGACGAACGCGTTATATCGTTTAAAAACCCAGAGATGAATGATTGGTCCGTATATGCTCCATCTATTCAACATCATTTTATGATCCTGTGAATCACAGCTTTGTCCTAAATACTTAACAGCAATCGGTTAGGATACAACAGGTACTAGAAATAAAATGTGAATGGATGACGGTTCAAAGAGTTATATGGTCCGTGGTGGCCAAAGAACAGTATTTCTAATTGCGTTTCGTATTTTGCGAATTCCGAGGGATACCTGTCTCTGTAGTTGTGTGCACTGCAGCAGCTGCTAAATTTGGAGTGTCAAGTCCTCATCCAGTTTCATTCCTATAAAAAGAAAGGAGATTTCAGAATTATCCGAAAACAATAGGCAATTAAATAAAGCATCTGCAAATCTCGCAGCAGTACTCGAAGTTTTCTTTAACTGATTTATTAACGGCTCATTGCACCAGCTGATTCAATCTAGACATGAATATATCTACAATATAATGCAATAAACTCCCGTAAACGTAATAAAATAAATAGGTGTAAAATTGGAAAAAAAACACGTACAGACGGGAACTAATAGCCTGGTGCAACGCAGGCTGCAAATGGAGACAAAGAAAACATTGCTGAGAAATGCCGAGTTATATCTTTAGCTCAGGTAGGCACCGTTTGCACTGAGGATAATGGCATGACAGATTGCATTTCGGACATTAGCCGCTGTTGGAGCTGCACACTTCCTGTTGGCTAAGACATTTAAATGAGAATAACGGTCATCCACGGTTCCTGGTTCTGATTGTGGTCACCCACATGTGCAATTGTTTGCAGCTTGCTTAACATCAGTTGACACTCGGCTATCGTGTACACGTGAAGTTTGGCACTCGGAGGCTCCAGGTCTGGGCTCATCCAGGAAGAATTCTCATTTAGTGAGACCTCTGCACTTGTCAGTTCCTTGAAACAGGGCTGCCGAAACCGGCAGGTGTTGTTTCTGTGAGTGGAAAATTGCAAGAAGTTCCACATACAGAAGAACTGGCTGCCTTGGAAACCCGCTGCCTGGACATATACGTAATCATTTTAGACATTAATTAAGTAGAACAAAATATCGATTATAATAGTAAGCTAATGTTTTGATACTAGCGAAATTTAACTACGGGCGATTCAAAAAGTATGATCTGTCATGGGATTTCTGTGGCATGGATCCTTAAGTAATCTAGACGTTATTCCCACATAAAAAAAAACTATTCTCCGAAACTTCAAACTACATAGCGGCACTGCATTCAAATTATTATAGAGAATAGTACTAATTCACTAAATGAGGTATATCTGTCAGATTAGGTCTGCTCCAGGGGTTGAAGGAACCCCATATCCACAAAAATATGCCACTTGATGTATTCTTCACTAGTCCAGCATTTGCAGATGCATACGCTCATGAAAGTTTTGCTTGGGCTAACCACCGCACAGTCCTTGTGGAGGCATTGTCAAGTCTTCACAGTGCACTTGTCATCCGTTGAGTTTTGTATGACTACTACCTTTCTCAAATTGATAGATTCAGATCATATCTGGCAGCTCAAAACTGAACATCGATGTGGTGTTGTTGGCTGTCAGCAGCAGCAGGATCGATCTCAACCATCTTGAGTCACCGTATGTTCCGCCATCTCCCACAACTTCAAGCCAGGGCATCAACACCGATTCAGTGATGCATTCTGATCAACACGACAGGGTCAAATCGAGGCATAGGTAAAAGGCCAATCTGTCCTTTTATCTGGCATACTAGTAGCAAGGCCACGCTGAATCTGTGGCAACCTTGGTACAAATATGACAAAATAAGTAGCAAAGCTCACGAGATATGTCACGCATGACTGCCTATTCCATCAAGACAATATTTCACTGAGTGTTATATCCAGGAACTCGATCAAAAATGAAATCAGTAGTAATCAGGGGAAACAGATCTCCAACAGTTGGAATCACATCTAGCACAAGGGGAGATGTTTGTGGATTTTGGCGACCAATCAGCTCAGGCACACAACATCATTTCAGGAGTGCATTGGGCTAGGGTACATGCCCAAACCATCTTCAGCTGCATCAAAAACGGCCTTCTCTCCATTATAAGCTCAGGAATTGCGGTGCCCGTTAATTATTGCACATTATCGAGTAGCTATGAGGACTCCCTTAGATACTGAATTAGACGATTACTGCAGCTAGACCTGGACAACATTTGGGTTTACTCTGTAAAATGGGTGCAAACGCATGAGGGAGATACTGGTTAGTGTGGATACGAGTGGGAGAGGCTTATTTGGTGGGTTAACAGTGAGGGGCTTTTTCACAGTCATTGCAATGTATTTCTCCTGTTGCACAAGCTAGGATACATGATAAAGTCCGGAATGAATGTGGAGTACCAAAGTGAAAAGAAAAAAAATCGACCCCAATCTCTAAAATCATAAATTTAAGAGTTAGATCTATTGTTACTGTGCTGGACTACTATAATTCGTGGCGACAAAGCGGATTAAAAATAAACATTAAAAAACTTACCTTTCAAAAGGCGCTGATTTCACATGGTCCAAAACCAATGTAATCCCTGTGAGAGTCATTATTAGCCCCAAAAGGAAACGGCACAGGTTGATGATTTGCAATCGATGTGTAGCAGCTGGAGAGGCGGAACAAACTATACATTTAAAATACTTAGCTCATAAGCGGCGGGGCAAGTCAGAGAGGGAGAGAGAGAGAGGGAGAGGGAGAGCGAGCGCGAGAAAGAGAGACAGAAAGAGAGAGAGATATGGGTATCAATCAGAGGCATTCTATTTCTTTAACAAATATTCCACCTTACCGCAGCCTAACTGTTCGGACTGGTTATTTATTTTCCAACTGACGCGGTCTTCCTCGAGCCTGATATTTTAAAAACACAGGCAACATTTATCAACTATCATATTTATTGCTTGGAAGCTTCTTGCGACTATGTTACCACGCAAAGCATAGTTTTTGGCATTTATTTGGTGCATTTCGAACAACTTAATATTTCGTTTATACACACTCTTAATTTGTTTTCCGATTGGAACAAGACTCCCATTGGAAGAACATACTAGGCAGAAATCGGATGCAGAGATATAGCAAGCACTCGGATGGCAGAGGCATTTTTAAGTATGTCATTGTTGCTTGAGGGGCAATTATGTTAATGTAGTTCACAAAAACATCCCATTAGCTTTAATCTTAATTTTATGTCATGCAGGCGTGAAAGGTGCCGTCGCAATGACTTTTGTTTCCTCATCCTACGTTCAGGAAGTGATATTTAGCTCATGACGCGGGGTTGTGCGTTGAATAAAATACAATGGTGATAAGTCAACAACAGGATTGCTGTAAAATCGCGCCTAATTTACTAATATCCTCAGGGAAGGGATATTGCAGTGCCCATCCTATAAAGCCCTTGCAACGAACGTTTGGGGAATCATGCCAAAATTGACAGAGCTGCCCCTCAGGCTAGTCAAGCAACACTTTAAAATTGATATACTCAAAAAGTCATATCTTAAACCCAATATCCTAGGCTCCTGCAGATACGTCATTCATATTCCCACTAGAAGTATACATCCAAAGTGAAAGTGCTCAACATTAAATTTAGACTCCCAGGGAGTCTCATTGCATTAGTTCAAAAATGGGCCTCCATGCGCTGATGAATCACTGTTCCTCCATCTTGAACACAACATATACGATGTACTTGAGGGTAGGAAGGGCCCGGAAGGTACTCTGGCTGGGTTTTCAATACGCATTCCGTGAAACCTGTACTCTGCAAGCTGTTGTTTACCCTGATTGTGGTTTCAAAGCATTGTTTTCTTTTGCCTGTCCAAAGCTGCACAAAGAGTCAAAACTCCAGTTTTCTTGCAAAGGATGTGGAGTGGTATCACTCTTGATTGCCTAATTATGCATTCATGCACATTAATATATCCAAATGCACGTACTTTTTGATAATACTCATTTGTGTGGTAATTTGCCAAATGCCATAAAGAATTTCAATTGAACAGCAGCTGTTGACAATTCCTGTTCCACCACGAGAACAACATACCTGACCATTAGAGAGAGATGTATCCTACTTGGGGAAGTCCATGGCACAAGGTTAAGCCATTATATGACCGTTATTATTTAATTCATGGCGTTAATGCGAATATTGCATTGGTTAAAAAGAAATAGAGGCACAGAGCTAATACCAGTAAGGAAAGTTAAATGATACCTTAAGTGGCAGCTTTGAAAGCCAAATTCCTGTAACGATTTTGTATTTTATTTAAAATAAAATATTTGCTTGACGAGGTACATTCATTTCGAATGCATTGATGGCTTGTCTGCAACTAAGAAGCAGAACAATCGTGCTAGCCTTTCTATAATATTGCTGAGCATATTACAGTCGCAAATGTTTTGTAATGTGGAGAGTATTTTCATCTGGTCCTTTGCTCACCTTGAAACCTATATAGATAGAGTGAATTGTCTCGCTGGATATTGTCCTTAGAGCTCGGGTCATAGGGTTAGTTGCTCCTGGATATCCTTGTCAACATCCGCCCACCCATAAGGAAAATGCATTCCTGAATATATTTTCTAGTACGCTATGATGCTACAGCCTAATTGTTTCCCTGCAGTTGCAATGCGGTATTATGCTCAATTGCATGGCAAATATATTCTTGTAGTGTCTCTGGCAGTATTTTCAGTTACAGGTTAAATGCGTTCCAGAAAAGTCTCTTTGACACATATTAGGACAGGGTTAATCCTTTTCAGGAGGTTCCCGCTCATAGTGCCTGTCGTTATGAGATAAACGTAAACCCATTTCTTCAGGCTGTGGCTTTTTTTAAATAAGGAATGGGTAGTAAGAGAACGGGTTAGGCTGGACTGAGATCGCAAATGTAGGCCGAGGGCATGGCCTTCTCTGTTAATCAATAATATTCCTCTGCATTTTCCCAGGAAAAAAGAATGCTGTCAAAATCTCAGTGATAGAAGATGCATTTTCGGAAATAAATTAACCAAAAGTGACAAAGGTGAGTTATTAGAAGGGTTTATTGTTCTTAAATCACCAGGACACAATTGGGAACGTCCGAGAAGGCTAAGGGTATTAGACATGGATATTGCCAAGTTACTGGTCATAATCTTCCAAGCTTCCTTACACAAAGGGGTGTTTCCAGAGTATAGTAGACTTGCAAATATTTAACCCTTCATCAAAAAAAAGGCACGATAACAACATCACCATCAGTTTCTGCTCTGTATCGGAAAACTTTTAGAAACGACCGCCTGATTTTCTTGTGTTTCAAAAGGAATTTCGATGAATATCTGAAGGGAAAGGGCAGGGTTACTGGGTTGGCAAGTTGGTTTTGCAGAGAACCAGCACGAACTGGAAGAATGCAATGACTTCTTTCCATTCTGTACCATTCTCCGATTGCTCGATTGCATCAATTTGGCTTTTCGAGGGGTGGCTAAACGAAGAAAAATATAGAACATGGTGTGATCTGTCATTCCTCATTGGATTTTCGAAAGGCACTTTCGGACAATAGGTGTGTTAAGAAGGTGGCTCATTTATGAGGATATTGGTGGCATGGATACGAAGTTGGCAACATGTTAGAAAACAAAACGTTGTGTTGGATGGATATATTGCATGCATATCTATCTATCTATCTATCTATCTATCTATCCATCTATCTATCTATCTGTATATGTATATATTTATATAGGGGGAGCCAGTAATGGCTTCAGCAATACATCTATTTTTAAATGAAGTTTGAGATGACAAATATGGATAGATAGGATATTATAAATAGTACGGCTTTGGCAAGTCAAGATGAATTGATGGACCTTGGTGTCGATGTTCACAATTTTTAAATATAGTCCAGCAAGCTACTGAGGCATTTAGCGAAGCGTATTGCAGAACTGAGTTCTCAAAAAGAGGAATGGTATATAAAGCATGGAATAGGAGTAGGTAATTCAGCCGATAGAGCCTGCCCCGCCATTTAATGTCATCACATCAATGCCTTTTTCCAAAATTATCCCCATAACCCTTTATGCCGCTGATATTTTAAATCTTGCCAATATCTGCTTTAACCATACTCAGTTACTGAGCTGCCACAGTCCTCGGGGGTAAGGAATTCCAAAGAATCACAACCCTCAAATTCAAAACAATAATCTCGACATCTCAGTCGTACGTGGCTCCCGCCCTCACCCGACCACCCCGCATATATTGAAAACGTGTCCCCTTGTTCTAGGCTCCCCAGCAAGGGGAAACATCTTACCTACACCTACACTTTCCAGCCCTTTTCAACGTTTTATACGTTTCAATAGAATCACCTCTTATTCTTCGAAACCCTAGAGAATACATACCCGGTTTCTCCAATCTTTTATATATTGGAAAATCCTGCCATTTCGAAGACAAGTGCTGTGTGCTTTTGTTGCACTCCCTCTATGACAATAACATCCCTCCTTAGTTAAGCGAGCCAAAACTGCACACAATACTTTCGGTGCGGTTTAAGCAGGCTCTATGCAATGGAAACAATATTTCGCTACTCCTATAGCATTCGTTGTTTGAGGTTTTGGTTTCGACTTGCCCAATGCTATATTTCCTCGGCTGCAGTTTTACAAATGTTGATGAAAAACATTGACTGTGGGAATATAATAGGAAAGAGCAGTGAGGGTAGGTGAAAAACTTTGGAACTTCTTTACTGGAGTAGGAGGCCTGCGGGGCCGTCTGTCTTGTTTTACCAACACTCCACCACCCAATCCCCCTCATCCCCTGCCCCGCCCCCCTCCCCTTCCTATTTTGTGTCCTTGTTAAATGTCATTAGTCAGATAGGATATTGCCGTCATGAATCAGCACCACATAGAGTTATAACAATTAAGTGCCACACGTGCTTAAAATAAAACTGTTAATGTAGATTTCTAAGATGGTCTGTAATGCACACAAAAGTCAAACGTTTCTAACCATTAATGGAAGCAAAATAATAAAATAAAGTAACAAATTGAACTTGGCCAAATTACAAAAAGTGCAGCTGAGATGGGCTGGCATCCGAAGAGAGATGTGAGATCCCTGGCACATGTAAACCGTCCCTCTCTGCAGTTTCGCTGCCTCAGTTAGTTTGCTCGAAACCTCATACAGTTCTGTTGCATTCTGCCGTTAGATTTGGTCCCTCACTGTCCTAAATCTGATCCATTTTTGAATCAAAAGATATTCAGATGCTCGGGAAAAACGCAACGGTTATACACACATGAGTCAGAGGAACTAACGACACGCCCTACTGCATTCTGATGGCGTTCTCGAGAGGGGTCGGAGGGACTACAAGACGACGAAGAGTGTTTATTTTTTGAGTCCGAATTAGTTCGCAGAATGTTCAACACCGTCTATCGCTGAATGTCTAAGAAAGGCATCATGGAACCACAATGCCCGTTCTCCTTTAATGCCACATTCCCGGTGTTTAATAGCGGAAATTGCGTAGACAGGTAATCGCCTGTTACATCGTTTGTATCAAAGGGCTAGAGACAATATTAACAAATGCCGTATGAGCGATGTTTTTTGAAAGCTTCAGGTCATTTGAATTAATGCCGCGCAACCATTACACAAGCGAGACTGAGAGGAACTGCTAATCCGTTGTCAGGCCGTATGCAGGCCACATGGACAGCTGTGGGAGATTCTGCAAAATGGAGTAAGTGTTTGATTTTAATCAATGATTCTGTTTGGCGATAAGGGCTCAAGTTAACAGCCGTCGAAGAGACATTAATGGAACGCGTTGGCTCTTGAACCTGACAATGTAGCGGACATTATATGAAAAGTCGCCTCGACTTAAAAAACCTCATCTCTCCACAGATGAGGTTTTTTTTTATTTCAGATATCGAGCATCCACAGTTGTAACCAATATATATATGTCTATTAAAGGCATGTTCCCCGTGTTCTATGGCTGGCATTGAAAAACACAAATTTGCTTGTTGTTCAGGATGCACAAGAAAAGTCACAGGGGGAAAGATCCACAATACATACCAATGATTTGGAAAGTTTTAAGGACAACCATTTCAATCTATGTAACTTTTCGTCACTATTTAATAAAGGAATAAGCAACATGTTATATTCGCCGATACATTTAATCTCTAAAATAATTGAATTACACAGTTAACAGTAACTTACAATATTGCCCACATTTTCACAGCTGCTTAAGAGATTCATTATCTTTCCTCTCCTGCAGTCTAGAACAATAGAGAAATGTCTGGCCTTTCAGTAAGTGCTTACACGTTGGCATGGTATCCATATGGCCAGGTCCGTCGAAACAACATTAAACAAGGATTGCATTTCCAACCCACACTTTTAGAACTAGAGGTTATTAAGTTAACCGAACGTTCATGCACCAAAGTACAATGACTTTAATGTATATTGAATAAAGGCCCAGTGTAACGTCGGAGCAAGAACGTGTGGTATTATAAAGATTCACAAGATAGCTGAAGTTACAACTTCAATACACTGACTTTAGTTTCACGTCAGAGTTGAGAACACTTCGTGAGAGTTAAAGCCGCGGACATATCTTCGTTGTTGAAGAGAAAATGAACATGTTCGCAGCACATGACAGTTTCCGAACTGCTGCAGCTCTGAACAAATTTCTCACTGATAGTGTGGTTCGGTTGCCGTGAAGGTGCTTCATGCAGGTTTTCCTGCATCGTTTGGTCTCAGGGAACTGCAAGTACACAAAATAAACACAGATGGAAGACAGGGCAACATCGTATTTTTTTCAGGAGTCCCTCGCTACCTAGGCCCTTACATACTACTGCAATGTGCCAGGCAGGCAGCAGGCTTGGAGGTTACGAACTGAAGGCAGCCAGGTTGGTAGAAATGATAGAACATCGACTCAAATTATACGACAGGCCCTCAATGAACAATTGCGATGTTGGGGTGGGTGCATAATTTTGCAGATAGTGATGATAACTTCGTTAGATTCAAGGATCTTATGGACAAGTACAAGAATGGGTCAAAAATCAGAGTTCTACATTGTGGGAAGGCAGATTTTAATAAGATCAGAAATAATTTTGCCTGAGTGGACTGGGAGCAGCTACCTTTATGTAAATCTGCGTCAGAGCAATGAGACTCATTCAAGAAGGAAATAGGGAGAGTACTGAGCCAGCATATTCCAAAAATATAGGCATAGAATGTTAGAGTAGGAAGGTTTTGCTGGAACTGTATGAAATGCTTGTTATGCCATAGCTGGAGTATTGCATGCAGTTCTGGGATTTGCATTATCGGAAGGATGTGATTGCAGTGGACAGATTGTACAGGAGATTTATCAGGATGTTGCCTGAGCTGGAAAATTTTGGTTGTGAGGAATGATTGGAAAGAGTGGGGTTATTTTCAATGAAGCAGAATCGATTGAGTAGGGGGGACAAAATCGAGGTGTGTAAAAACATGAGGGGCATATATATTTTAGACAGGAAGAAACTATTGCCATTGGTAGAGTGATCAGTAACCAGGGGGCATAAATTTAAGATAAGGGGCAGACCGTTAAGAGAGGATGTGAGGAAGAATTTTTTCACCCAGAGGGTGATGGGAATCTAGAAGTCACTGTGTGAAAGGGTGGTAGCGACAGAAACCCTCATAAGATATAAGAAGTAATGGGATGTGCACCTGCGATGCCATGGCATGCACAGCTATGGGCCTTGTGCTAGATAATTGAATTAGAATAGTTCGGCACTTGTTTAACTGGCGCAGACTCGATGGGCCAAAGGGCCTTTTTCTATGCTGTGGACTTCTATGACACTATGATACTTAGGTAGAAGAGATTGTACTTCATGTTCAGTTGATTACTGATGGTGTCTGACTAATTCTGTTGTTGCCAGCATTGTGCTGCTATCAACTGTGCGATTTTGCTGGCAAATGGCCAATGCTGCTGGCGATTGAATAAGTTGGCTGCTTTTTCTTTACTCGTTCATGGGATGTGGGTGCCACTGGCAAGGCCAGAATTTAACGCACATCCTTAATTGAACGTGAACTGAATAGCTTGCTTGGCCCTTTCAGGATGCAGTTATGAGTCAATTGCTGTAGACCTGGAGTCACATGTGGGCCAGAACATGAAAACATGATATTTAGCAGATGGCAGATTTACTTCCCTGAAGGAAATACATCGGTTTTGGTGACAATCAACAGTAGTTTCATAGCCAACAGTAGTGAAGTTGATTGTCAATTGAGGAATTATTTACTGAATTACAATTCCACTGCTTGCTGTGGTGGGATTTAAAACGCTGTTACCACCAGACCATTAGTCTACGACCTTGGATTATTCGCCCCATGATGTTTCCACTACACCACAATCTCTGGAAAGGTTGGCATTGGCAACTAGGAGCTGTTGTTTTTGCTGACTGTACAATGGTCGCGCTGGTGAATGGATTAATTTCTTGATATTTGGTTGATTCCTTTGGTAACTGGATGCTGCTGCTTGAGACTACCTGATACAGTTGCTGGTTATTGAAAAGTTGGGGATTGTTATTTTCTTGCACATCACTAAGTGATGCTGCTGGTGTGTAGGCATTTATTCTGTTAACTTGTTATTGATACTGGTGACCCGCTTTCATGTTGATAACTGGGTGATGATGTTCCAGTGTCTGCTTGATGCTGCTGGTGACTCTATGATCCTGTTGGAGTCTGGATGTTGCTGGCAACTGCGCATTTTCTCTGGAATGTGAACGCACTTTTGATAAATTATGGTTTGTGTTGATAGGAAATATTCCTAGTTATTCAAGATCTTGCTAAGGACTAGCGTTTGGTAATGATAAAAGGCTGAGGGGTTTATTGCTGGTGATTGTGAAATGGTGACTGGGCTACGCTGATGGTGATTGGTACTTTTGCGACTTGTTGTCTGCTTCTTCAGGTGACAATGCTTTTACTGCAGACTGACGGATGATGTTTCTCTTAATTGTGTTGTGCTGCTGCTGAATGGCTAATGGAGCTTGTGAATGGGGGATGCCGCCGTTGGTGACTCTACAATGGTATTCAGGGTGATTACTGGGTGGCACCACTGGTGTTTCTGTGTTTATTGTAACATGTAATTACAGAATCATAGAAAGTTTACATCACAGAAGAAGGCAATTTGCCAGTGCGCATTCCGGCCCCCTGCAAGAGCAACTTACTTCAGCCCACCTATCCATTTTCATGCTGTGATGCACTGGAGTTCTCCCTAGGAAACTTTCCAATTCCCTTTTGAACACAGTTCATTCCAGGTCCTAAACACTCGTCTTTTTTAGAAAAAACACTGTTCTTCAAGTTGTCATCTCCACTTTTTTCGTATCACCTTAAATCAATGTTCTCTGCTATTGCCTCCATCTGTCACTGTGAGTAGTTGATACCTATCTACGCTTTAAGGAGTATGTTTCTGAATGTGACTGCATGTTGGTAGTGGTAGATTTATGGCGCTCGTGGGGACTGAATGTATCTCATTATGACTGGCTGCTACTTCTCATAACCAGGTAATGTTTATTGCGACTGAACAATTCTGGTGGTGATGGGATCAAACTGACACTGGAAGGGCTGGGTATGCCAAAGTTTGAGCAACAGGTGAAGCATGCTGCTTAAAGCTGCCACTGTGTTGGAGAATCACGAGTGGTATTTGCCGGTAACGGGAATGAATAATGTGCTATATGAATTTCAGTGCCAGTGCTATTCTAGCTATGTAGGCCATTCGTCCCAAAGATTGTAGGATCGTACCAGACAGCATGCCCCAGCTGCTCTTCGCAATGGGCATGGTACAGGCCACATCCAACCAGTCTGTGCTTGCAAAACTCAAAACGCAGTGTCCAGCATTAGATATCGTTCTCCGATTGGACAACAGTTGCTAAAAATCCTCAGTATGCTAAAAAATATACTGACAGCCAATTTACTGTTGCCTACCAGGCTCGGAGGGTAATGCATTTGCATGCACTGCAAGCAAGATAAGTTAACACAGAAGGTACAGCTCTTTTCGGATAGAGAGAACATATACACACATTGCTCCTGTTTCAGCTCAACAGAATAAGTAATTGTCATTCACTGGTTTATTCTCAAAGGCAATGTCTTGACCAATTAGAGTCAAGCTGCCTGGTTTAAATTTTTAGCAATAGTTGGCATTTAACTATCAGGCACCATTAGTTGTAACATTCTCCATGGCAATGCCTCTATCAATCAGAACCCAGATTCCAACCAACCAACGATTTCTATTCATGCACTATAAAGTTGCTGTTTACCCTGACTTTGGTATTCCTGCGATTGTCCCAATGAGTTCAAGATGAAAAGTTTGAACAAAATCCCTTTCTTTCAGCAACATTCAAGTTCTGTACTACCAAACAAATAAAATGCAATAGAGTAACGTTTGTGTATCAGTGAAAAAGTCACTGATGATGGAAAGACAGGTTGAGAGAGAACAGCTTAAGATCACGGAAGGCTCCAGAGAGGTGGTGATGAGATAAAGCAGTGTGGTATTAGCACACAAGTCAAACGTAATTTTGCCTTGATGTGAAATGGAGTAGCAAGTAAAACTATTTTTATGGGATGTGGTCGACGTTGGCAAGGCAAACCTTTGTTGTATATCCATAATTAACCTTGCAAAGAGGGTGGTGAGATGCCTCCTTGAATTTTTCCACTCCATCTAGTATATATACACTCACAGTGCTGCTGAGAAGGGAGTTCCAGCGTTTGGCGTGCAATTTCGAGGTAAATGTGCAGGTGGTGGTGCTTTAAAAATAGTCTTGTGGTGTCGCTGGCAAAGCCAGACGGAGATGGCAGCATAATTATAATGTCATGCAGTAGGAAATTTGAGCCCCAGGCCAACCCGCTGGGGGTATGATTTCAAATATCTTCTGGACAGCTGGTGGAACTTAAATTTAATTTACACATTCTGGAAAAGAAAGCTAATCTCCAGAGTGGTGACAAAAACAAAAACCTGCAGATTCTGGAAATCCAAAACAAAAACAGAATTACCGGGAAAAACTCAGCAGGTCTGGCAGCATCGGCGGAGAAGAAAAGAGTTGACATTTCGAGTCCTCATGACCCTTCAACAGAACTGATATTTTTTTACAAGGAGAGGGGTGAAATAGAAGCTGGTTTAAGGTGGTGGCGGGGTGGGGGAGGGGGGGGTGGTGTAGGGGTAGAGAAGTGGAGAGGGGGGTGTTGTTGTAGGGACATGCAAGCAGTGGTAGGAGCAGATCATCAAAAGATGTCACAGAAAAAAGAAGAAAAGAGCACAGAGGTGTTGAAGTTGGTGATATTATCTAAACAAATGTGCTAATTAGAAATGGATGGTAGAGCACTCAAGGTATAGCTCTAGTGGGGGTGTGGGGGCACAAAAGATTTAAAAATAATGGAAATAGGTGGGAAAAGAAAAATCTATATAAATTATTGGAAAAAAAACAAAAGGAAGGGGGAAGAAACAGAAAGGGGCTGGGGATGGAGGAGGGAGCTCAAGACCTAAAGTTGTTGAATTCAATATTCAGTCCGGAAGGCGGTAAAGTGCCTAATCGGAAGATGAGGTGCTGTACCTCTAGCACGTTTTGGGCTTCACTGGAACAATGCAGCAGGCCAAGAACAGTGATGTGGGCAAGAGAGCAGGGTGGAGTGTTAAATTGGCAAGTGACAGGGAGGTTTGGGTCATTCTTGCAGACACACCACAGGTGTTCTGCACAGTGGTCGCCCAGTTCATGTTTGGTCTCTCCAATGTAGAGGAGACCACATTGGGAGCAACAAATATAGTAGACTAAGTTGGGGGAAATGCAAGTGAAATGCTGCTTCACTTGACAGGAGCGTTTGGGCCCTTGGAAGGTGAGGAGAGAGTAAGTGAAAGGGCAGTTGTTACAGCTTCTGTGTGGGCATGGTGAGGTGCCATAGGTGGGGGTCCAGGAGTAGGGGGTGATGGAGGAGTGTACCAGGGTGTCCCAGAGGCAACGATCCCTACGGAATGCCGCCAGGGGGGTGAATGGAATATGTGTTTGGTGGTGGCATCATGCTGGAGTTGGCGGAAATGGTGGAGGATGATCATTTGAATATGGAGACTGGTGGGGTGATAAGTGAGGACAAGGGGGACACTATCATGTTTCTGGGAGGGAGGAGAAGGCGTGAGGGCGGATGCATGGGAGATGGCCGGACACGATTGAGGGCCCTGTCAACGACATTGGGCGGAATACCTCGGTTAAGGAAGAAGGAGGACATGTCAGAGGAACTGTTTTTGAAGGCAGCATCATCAGAACAGATGCGATGGAGGTGAAGGAACTGAGAAATGGGATGGAGTCCTTACAGGAAGCAGGGTGTGAGGAGCTGTAGTCGAGGTAGTTGTGGGAGTCAGTAGGCTTGTAATGGATATTGGTGGACAGTCTATCACCAGAGATTGAGACAGAGAGGTCAAGGAAGGGAAGGTAATTGTCAGAGATGGACCACATGAAAATGATGGAGGGGTGGAGATTGGAAGCAGAATTAATAAATTTTTCCAAGTCCCGACAAGAGCATGAAGCAGCACCGAAGTAATCATCAATGTACCGGAGAAAGTGTTGTGGAAGGGGGCTGGAGTAGGACTGGAACAAAGAATGTTTCACATACCCCATAAAGAGACAGGCATAGGTGGGGCCCATGCGGGCACCCATAGCCACACCTTTTATTTGAAGGAAGTGAGAGGAGTTGAAGGAGAAATTGTTCAGTGTGAGAACAAGTGCAGCCAGACAGTGGAGAGTAGTGGTGGATGGGGATTGTTCGGGCCTCTGTTTAAGGAAGAAGCTAAGGGCCCTCAGACCATCCTGGTGGCGGAGGAGGTGTAGAGGGATTGGACGTCCATGGTGAAGAGGAAGCGGTTGGGGCCAGGGAACTGCAAATTGTTGATGTGACATAAGGTGTCAGAGGAATTACGGATGTAGGTGGGAAGGGACTGGACAAGGGGAGAGATAAGGGAGTAAAGATTACGAGAAATTAGTTCCATGGGGCAGGAGCAAGCTGACACGATCTGTCTACCGGGACAGTTCTCTTTGTGGATTTTGGGTAGGAGGTAGAAGTGGGCCGTCCGAGGTTGGGCGACTATCAGGTTGGAAGCTGTGGGAGGAAGATCCCCAGCGGAGATGAGGTCAGTGACAGTTCTGGAAACAATGGCTTGATGTTCAGTGGTGGGGTTATAGTCCAGGGAGAGGTAGGAGGAAGTGTCTGCGAGTTGACGCTCAGCCTCCGCGAGGTAGAGATCAGTGTGCCAGACAACAACAGCACCACCCTTGTCAGCGGGTTTGATGATAATGTCAGGGTTGGACCTGAGAGAATGGAGTGCAGTACGTTCAGAGAGAGAGAGGTTAGAATGGGTGAGAGAAGCAGAGAAATTGAGACGACTAAGGTCATGCTGACAGTTCTCAATGAAAAGATCAAGAGAAGGTAAGAATCCAGAGGGAGGAGTCCTGGTGGAGGGAGATTATTGGAGGTTGGTAAAAGGTTCCGTTGAACAGGGAGAGGACTCGTGCCCAAACAAGTTAGCCCAGACACAAGGACGGCGGAAGAAGAGTTCAGCATCATGCCAATCCCGAAATTCATTGAGATGAGGGCATAAGGGTATGAAACAAAATCCTTTGCTAAGCACTGAACGTTCAGCGTATGAGAGGAGAAGGTCAGGGGGTATAGTGAATACACGGCTGGGGCTGGGATTGGAAGATGGGGTGGGGACGGAGTGACAGGCAGGGTTGGAGGGTCCTAGATGGGTGTTGGTGTCGATGAGTTGTTGGAGCTTGCGTTCCTTAGCACTTGAAAGATTGAGAATAAGTTTCTTGTTGAGGCGTCCAGTGAGACGATGAATAAAATGAAACTGGGGGCACATGCAGCTTTGAAAAATGGTACGGCGGTGCTGCTGGAGAGAGAGTTCAAGTGTGTTCATCTGGCGGTGCATGGCACTGAGTGTGGATCTCAGAATGTGACGGGAACAGCAGTCCGAGAAACGTTTTATGTCCTAGATATACCTGTAATCCTGCGTGGGTTCGAAACATGAGGGGTGGAATTTCAGTTGAACTGCACGTGGGGTAAGTTGGAGACAGAGACAGTCACTGAGAAAAGAGAAATGGCTGTGAAAGCGGGTTTTAGTAAACACCTTGTCAAACAAAATGCCCTGACGGCATTCCGTAGGGATCGTTCCCACCCTGGTCCACTCCTCCATCACCCCCTACCCCTCAGCCTCCACCTATGGCACCGCCCCATGCCCAAGCAAAAGATGTAACACCTGCCTCTTCACTTCCTCTCTCCTCACAGTCCAAGGGCCCAAACACTCCTTTCAAGTGAAGCAGCAACTCACTTGCATTTCCCCCAACCTAGTCTACTGTTTTCGTTGCTCCCAATGCGGTGCCTCTACATTGGAGAGACCAAATTTGAACTGGGCGACCACTTTGCAGAGCACCTGCGGTCTGTCTACAAGAATGACCCAAACCTCCCTGTCGCTTGCCATTTTAACATTCTACCCTGCTCTCTTGCCCACATGTCTGTGCTTGGCCTGCTGCATTGTTCCAGTGAAGCCCAATGCAAACTGGAGGAGCAGCACCTCATCTTCTGACTAGGCACTTTACAGCCTTCCGGATTGAATATTGAATTCAACAACTTTAGGTCTTGAGCTCCTTCCTCCATCCCCACCCCCTTTCTTTTTCTTCCCCCTTCCTTTTGTTTTTTTCCAATAATTTATATAGATTTTTTCTTTTCCCACCTATTTCCATTATTTTTAAATCTTTTATGCCCCCACACCCCCACTCGAGCTCCACCTTGAGTGCCCTACCATCCATTCTTAATTAGCACATTCATTTAGATAATATCACCAACTTCAACACCTCTGTGTTCTTTTGTTCTTTTGTCTGTGACATCTTTTGATGATCTGCTCCTTTCACTGCTTGCTTGTCCCTACAACAACACCCCCCCTCCACTTCTCTCCCCCCACCCCCCAACCTTAACCAAGCTTATATTTCACCCCTCTCCTTGTAAAGAAAAATCAATTCTGTTGAAGGGTCATGAGGACTCGTAACATCAACTTTTTTCTTCTGCATAGATGCTGCCAGACCTCCTGAGTTTTTCCAGGTAATTCAGTTTTTGTTCCAGAATGGTGATGATCATTGATGGTCCGAAAATTCCCATTTGATTCACTAATGTACTGCACAGAACAAAATCTGCCTGCCTACATGTGACTCTTATGTCTCCACTGCCCTGAAGCAGCATTTTCTGTTATGTCAACAATATTGTTCTGCGTGTTGTGTCACATGTAGGTCAGACAGTCTAAGTGTGACAATTTATCTCCTAAATGCGCACTGATCAAGCAGGCTAGTTTTTGCAAAAATGGATGAGAGTTTTCATAGTCAGACTTTATTTATAATTGCAGATTTATTAGTTGAATCCCAAATCAAGCAGCTGCTCTGTTTCAATTTGAACATATGACCAACAAGGACTAGTTTGTGCCTCTGGCTTAGTGACTTCACCACTGCACCGCTATGCCTTCCTCTTGAACTTTGGTGGAAAGCAAATGGAGATGTGAAGTAAACTGTGGTAATGCTAGATCCTTGGAGTCTCCAAATGTAATGGAGCGGGAGAGGGAACAAAACCAATGGCAGCTGAATCTCTTGGTATACGTCTATTGATATGAATGGAATCAAGCAAGGGCATTTCCAACCAGCTGGAAGATGGAAGGGGTGGATTGAGGCTAACTGTGTTGAAAGCTGCAGATAGCTCGTGTGTGCGTGTAATTGGTGGCGTAGTGGACTTGGCAGAGGGACTCTGTGTAATGCCTCAGGTGTGTGGGTTCGAATCCCAGCATGGCAGATGGTGGAATTTGAATTCAATATCAATCCTCAATTAAAATCATAATGATGACCATTAAATGAGTGTCGTAAAAAACAATGTGCTCCCCCCTTTAGCGAGCACAACTGCTTGTGACACCAGGCCCACAGCAATATGGTTGACTCTGAAATGGCCTAACCACCATGAAACCTGAAATGAATGAATCCAAACGGGCCACTCAGCATCAGCTTGTGCCAAAATTGGAGAGATGCCTGAGCTGTTGATGACACATTCACGTTCATGGAAGCTCTCAGACGCCACCATCACCATCCCTGGGCATGGCCATTTCCAGCAGCAGTACAAACCAGGCAGAGGTGGTACAGTGGCATGTTTCCTTGACAGCATCGATGCAAGTGATGATTGCACAGTCCTTGTGGAGACAAAGTTCTGTCTTCGCATTGAAGATGCCTTCCATCTTGATCTGTGGCACGACCATCATTCTCAAACTTTGTACAAGTCCAGCAACTATAGACTGGCTATCCATGAGGCCCTTTGTGCCAGCAGCAGCTGCAGAATTGGACTCAACCACAATCTGCAACATCGTGGACCGGCTTATATCGCATGCTACCATTATCACCAAGCCCTGAGTGTGCAGAAGGGCATGCCAGAATCAGCACCTAAACTGGTGATGTTGCAACTCAGGACTAATGGGTATCAGAGATTGTAAGGAACAATGCAGCAGACAGTTGTAAATGATACCACAACAAATGAATTAGATCTAAGCTCTGCATTCCTGGCACAGTGAAGAGCGGTGATGAAACAACACACTGGAGAAGGAGGCTTCACAAACACCTCATTCCTCAATGATGGGGAAGTTCAGCGCATTAATTCAAAAGCTAAGGCTGAAGGATTTACTACAATCTTCAGCCAGAAGTTTCGAGTGGATGGTCCATCCCGACCTTCTGCGGAGCCCCCCGCATCACAGACGCCACTGTTTACCCTATTCAATTCACTTCACGTGATATAAAAGAAATCCAGAAGGCAGCAGGTATTAAAAAAGTTGTTGACCCTGACATTATTGTGGCAATAATAATGAAGGCCTGTTACCTAGAACTTGCCGTGTCCCTAGCCAATTTATTCTGGTACAGCTACAAGACCGACATATACCCGACAATCTGAAAAAAGTACCTAGGTATGTCCCGTCCACAAAAAGCAGAACAAGTCTATCCCGGCCAATTATCACCCCATCGGTCTACGTTCGATCATGGTAAAATGATGGAAGGGGTCATCAACAGTGCTATCAAGCAGCACTTGCTTTGGAATAATCTGCCCACGGATGTGGAATTGATTTCCGCCAGGATGACTCAACTACTGACCTCATGATAGCTTTTGTTCAAACATGCACAAAAGCGTTGACTTCCCGAGGGGAGATAAATTGACAACTTTGGGCATGAATGCAGCATTTAATAAAATGCGGCATCAAGGAACTTTCGCAAAACTGGAGTTAATGCGAATCAGGGGGAAACAGCGCTGGTTGGAGTCATACCTAGCAGGAAGAAAGATGATTGTGGTTGTTGGACTTTAGCCATCTAAGTTCCAGCACATCACTGCAGGAGTTCCTCAGGGCATTGCACTCGGTCCAACCATCTTTAGCTGCTGCTTCAGTGAAGTTCATTCCATTATAAGTTCAGAAATAGGATATTGGATAATGATGGCTTAATGTTCTGTTAAATTCTCTAACATTCTCAGACCCATCTAGTGGGCTATTCATCTCAGGAATTATTTAATGGCCTTAGAGATGTACAATGCAGACTCACGGGGTTTTGAGGGTTACATTTCAGGGGAAGATTGAATAGATATTGTGCTAATTGCACTGAATTTTAAATTTTAATTGGTGGCACAATCATGGTGTTCAAAATGATAAGAAGCATTTGTTATGCTAGTTGGAGAGAACTGTTTTGCCTAGTTGGAAATGCTGCAAGACACCATTCAGGAGTGGAATCAAAAATCACTTTGTGGCACAAAGGCCTCTATAAGTATTTCCATAGGCTGTGGATACTGGGTTAACTGATGATGTCAAGGCTGAGGTAAATGTATTGCTATTATGTTAAGGGATCAATAGTTCTGGATGGTAGGCTGGTAATTGGAATTGAGGTGCAATATATCTATGATTTTACTAAGCTGGGGAACTGGGTGGAAATGATGAATTGCCTACGCGTTTTTCTGTTTTCTGATGATTCTTCCAACTTTACTGGACGATTTCAAAGGAGCACTCCCCCAACCAGAAAGGGATAAACTGGAACATTAGGTTTTACAGCGAATTGTTCATCAGGCTTCAGCTGTGCTCAGTCAGCGCGAGGAAGTTTATTCTGAATATTATTGCATGATGATCTTCATTTTTTGTATATAAACTAGAATCATATTCGCGGTTGTACTTTTGAAATGCTGAATTCGGATCTTCCTCTTAACCTTTCATAAATTTGCTTTGGCGTCTTCTTATTCCCCATGATCACCATATTTCTAATATGCTCTGGGCACAGGCTAAAAGCCCTATGTGGCGAATGGTGGGCTTTCAAATAAATGAGCACGTTAAATGAATTAAAAACTGCCTGTATTTGAAAGCTAGTCTAAGCAATGGTAAACATTTAGCTGTCTCCTTTCTTTGTGGAATTGAGTAAGAATGAAGACAGCAGCTTGTAGCTGAGTGCAGCTGAACACAGAGTGTCAATGTCTGATAGTGGTGAGTGAGGGAATTCAGTGCAGCAAGGGAAGAGTTGTTGCTCACCTAAATAGCTGTATTTTCAATAAACCGTATAAAAGAACACCGGGTCGGTGGGCCCGGGGAATTCATAAAGAACAAGCTCAGTTCTTGGCTTCAGAATATATAGCGTGAGTTCTGAGTAAACCAAGTGTGACATCACAGGGAAACATGTAGTTCATTGGTTGGCAAGCATTATTCTGATTTTCCCTTCAAAACCCAGGTAGTTTTAGTAATAATAAGTTGTTATCACAAATAGAATATTTGTTGATAGCAGTAAAGCTCAAAACGTTGAGTGGCGAGTCAACTAGGAATTTCAATCAGGGTCACCATAACATTCGTTGAAATAAGAAGAATATAAACGCAGGCAGGGTTTGAGAAATTAATTCAAATGTAATCAGTAAAATAACTAATTAATTAATTGCTCTCAAAAGGCATCGAAGGTGATACGTTCAAGCTGCAGAATGTGATAGCTCATGGACACCAGTGCGAGACAAGGCAAACATGTCCATATTAATTGCCTATGGCTTAGAACCAAATAACCGTAAACCCACTGTAGGCTTTGCGACACACAGTGGAGAGGAAACGTTAACCTTCGTTCCAAGAGTCATTTGGTTTGGATCATGTTCAGGAACAGGAGGGTGTGAGTGTGAGTGAGACAGGGAAGGGGCCTGATAAGGTAGGAGTGGAGGAGCCTAAGCCTTTACAATTGCCTATGCTGTTGTTTGGCTCTGTAGCCACAGATACTTTAGGTATGTGGATCTTTACCTGTAAGTAATTTTATGGTGGTTTAGTAAGTCTATGGAGAAATAATTGTTCAGACATGATGCATTAGTTAAACAGAGAATAAAAATAGCGAACCTATGACAGTTCAGAGAGGTTCACTGATCCCAGAGTACAAACAGATGGTTGGCACAAAATGTGCTGATTTCAGCAGCTTGTGATAGGAGCTTTCTATTGTCTGGCTGAAGGGTTAGGTAACTGTTCCGTTGGACTAGCTAATGCTTTCCTGGTGCATTTTCCATGTGAAGAAAGAGGTTGCCTGACGAGGAATGCAAACTGACCAGGACCTCTCCTTGTCTCTGAGCACCCTAATATACTGATATATCTTCTCTCCAGAAACTACTATTTCACCGAATGGTAATCATTTGCTTTAATCTTTCTAAAAAACAATGCACGACAGGTACCCGAGGTGGCGGGATGATCACTTCCCCGCTGTCCATCACTTAACAAAAAGTCATTTTTTTAGTTTACCTTTTGCTGGGAATACTTTTCTAGATAAAGCCAGTGTGGAAGACACTAGGTGGCTTCTTGCTACCGGGTTTGGAATGTTTTTAGCGTCCAGTGCTCCCACTGCTGGGAACACAAATATTGTGACATTTGTCCCTGCCTTGTCTTGGCCTCTGTGTCCCTAAAAATGTTCAATTTTTTTCAGAGAAAGAGAAAAGAGAGGTGGCATGGGGATTGATGTGGGAGAAGTAAGTTTCTCTCACTTTTCCATTGGCATTAACTGTCGGGAGAGTGCAGGTTGTCCCACAGGGACCGTCTGCACCTGAACAATGCTTCGAGCAGTTTTCTGACCAGATGCACAATTAGGAAAGTAGAGAGAGTTCTCAATTTGGGAAGGTGTGTTACATCAAAGAGTAGAGACAAAGTAAGAAAGAATTGCATTACTATGGGAACTGACACACAGCCTATTACTGGAACAGACCGATAATACAAAGCAAGAGAAAATTAGCAAATAAGGCTACAGGTTGGAAAAATAATAATGAGCGGAACTAAAGGCTTTGTATCTGAATGTGTATAGTGTTGGAAAAATTATGAACTGATAGGTCAAATAGAAAGAACTAAGCACGATCTGATAGACATTGTGGAGACATGGCTGCAGGTTGACATAAATTGGCACCTGCATGTTGAAGGTAGCATGACATCTAGGAAGAACAGCTGCTGGGAAAAGCTGAAAGGGCCTAAAAATTAATGATGGTATTTGCATAATAGAGATCGATGACTTAAGTTCAGGAAACTAGAATGGGTAATTGGTTTGGGTAGAGATAAGAATTGATAAAGGCTTGAAGTTATTGTGGGAGTGATGTGCAGGTCCCTAACAGAAGCCATGTTGTAGGATTGGGTGCAAAGGAAGGAATAGTAGAAACTTGTTGGAAAGTAATGCAGAAATGATGGGGGCTTTCAATTTACTGATAGGATGCAAAAACAGGCGGGCAAAAGTTAGCCAAGAGGAGAAATTCGTCCATGTTTTCAGAATAATATCTTAGAACAGCATGTTCTGGCACCAACCAGTGAGCATGCTATACCAGACCTTATATTGTGCAACGAGCTCCTCCAGATTTTCGATTCTTATTACTCTTTTTGTCTTCCTTGCTGTGTTCTTTCTAATTATAATTATGTCTAGTCTTCTCACCTGCCACCCATCTTTTCGCAATCAAATGTTTTTTTTTTCTTGAAGTTTGATATTATCTTTAACTTTTTAGTTAACAGCTGATGGTGGGTCATCCCCTTGGAACTTTCCTTTCTTGTTGGAATGTGTCTGTTCTGTGTGTTCTGAAATATTCCCTTAGACCCATGCCACTGCATCTCAATTGATATACTTTCATGCCCGCATAGTTGCGCATGTTTAATTTTAAAATGCTCAGTTTTGACCGACATTTGTCTCCCTAAAGCTGAAAGTAAAATTCAATCATATTATGATCGCTGATACCTAGGGGCGGCTTGACTATGAGGTCACCAGTTAACAGTACCCAGTCGTTCTTCATAGTGCAGTTTTCAATCACTGCCGATATTCTATTAAATCTCCTGTGTACTCTCTCCAGGGTAATTATGATCTCCCTGTAATTTGATGACCAGACACGTGCACAAAATTGCAGCTATGGACACCAAGAATTTTATACAGTGCCAGCATGACATCCCCGTTTTGTATTCAAAAACTCGTCCAATAAAGAAAACTTTCCATAAGCTTTATTTGCGACCTTATGTCACCTTCAGGGATTTGTTAACATGCACACCTTATTCCAGAACCCTCCTCCCAGCCCTTCAGTTTATTCAGTATCTCCTTGCTTTGTTTGCCCTCCCCAGAGTTTACCTGATATTTAGCGGATTGAATTCAATTTGCGACGTTTCTGGTCACTCAACCAAACCATTGATGTGACTCTGGAGACAACAGCTCTCTTCTTCAATATCAATTAAGCAACCAGTTTTCATGTCAACTATAAATTTCCTAATCATGCTTCCCATGCTTAAGGCCAAATATTTAATATATACGATCAAGAACAAGGGATCCAACACTGAACCCTGTGATATGCAATTCAAAACTGCTTTCTAGTTGTGAAAAAATGCATTGACCAATTCCCTTTTTCTCGTGGCACTGAGTAAATTATGGATTCAACTCGTCACCTTCCTCTGTATCCCATGGCACCACGATTTTAAAACCAATCTTCCATGTGGGACCTTCTCAAATGCCTTACAAAAATCAATCTCTAAAACTTTCACTGTACGGCCATCATGAATAATCTTTTCACTTCCTGTTAACATTCTATTGGATGAAGGGACTGAAGGCCTGTTTGCTAAATTTGCTGATATTTCAAAGATAAGCAGGAAATTAAGCTGTGAAGAAGACATAAGCAGTTGTCAAAGGAATATATATTTTGCAACTGGAATATTACGTGGGAGAATGTGAAACTGCCCGTGTTGGCAGGAAGAATAGAAAAGAAGCATATTATCTAAATTGTAAGAGATTGCAGAGCTCTGAGTTGCAGGGGAACCAGGCTATCGTGAATAAATCGTGAAACATTAATATGAAGTTACCGCAAGTAATAAAGAAATCTAATAGAATTTTATGGATCATTGCGAGAGGAATTGAATACAAATGTAGAAACCTTATTCTTCACTTATTCAAGGCATTCATGAGGCTACACCTGGAGTACTGTGTGCGGCACTGGCTTTGTTATTCAAGGGAGGATGAAAAAGTGTTTGAAGCCGTCCACAGAAGGTTTCCTAGGCTAATTTATGGAATGGTCTGATTGCTTTATATAGAAAAATTGGACAGGCTAGGCTTATTCCCGCTGTGGTTTAGGAGAGAAAGGTGAACTTATTGAAACGTATAAATCATTAGGTGTTTTTATCAGTGGATGCAGAGGCGATGTTTCCTCTTGTAAGAAAATCTAGAACTAGCGGGTACTGTTCAACGAATACATATGGCCCATTTAGGAAGGAGGTGAGTAGTTTTTCTTTCTCTCAGAGGTTCGAGAGTCTCTGGAACTCTTCTCTTCCTCAAAAGGTGGCGAAGCAGAGTCTTTGCATGTTTTTATGGCAGATGTAGAAATACTATTGATTAGCGTGCGAGTGAAAGGTGATCGAGGGTAGGCGGAAATGTCAAGTTGATGTTACAATCAGATCTGCCATCATCGTACTGAATGGCGAAACAAGCTCAAAGGGCTGCGGGGCCCACATATGAACATAAAAACAAAATATATGCAATTGGAGGAGAAGGAGGTTATTCGGCCCCACGGGTCTCCCCCTCCATAAGACGTAGGAGCAGAAGTAGGCCATTTGGCTCATCGAGTCTGCTACGACATTTAACGAGTCATGGTTGATCTGCTCATCCTCAACTCCACATTCCTGCCTTTTCACCATAATCCTTGATTCCCTTACATATTAAAATTCTGTCTTCCTCATCCTTGAATTTACTTAACGATCCAGCCTCTACAACTCTTCTCTCCTAAAGAATTATACAGATTCACGAGCCTCTGAGAGACGAAATTCCTCCTCATCTCTGCCTTTAATAGGCGAACCCTTACTCTGAAATTATGCCCCAGGTCCCAGATTCCCCCGTAATGGGAAACAATCTTTCAGCTTCTAACTTGGAAAGCCCCCTAAGAATCTTATATCTCAAGATAAGTTTCCCTTTCATTCTTCTAATTTCCAGTGTATACTGGCCCAACGTGCTCAGCCTCTCCTCATAAGAAAATCCCTTCATACCCTGGATTTACTTATTGAATCTTCTCTGGACTGCCTCCAAGGCCAGGATATCGTTCTTCAGGTTAGTGGGCCAAAACTGTTCACAACATTCTAGGTGTCGCATCACTTTTGCCTTGTATAGTTTTAGCAATGCTTCCGTATTTTATACACAATTCCCTTTGAAATAAAGGCAACATTCAATTTGCCTTCCGTATTACCTGCTGAACCTGTGCATTAGCTTTATTGGGATTCATGCAAAAGGACCCCAAATCGCTCTTTGCTGTAGCCTCCTGCAAGCTTTCTCAATTTAATCATTTTAGCTCAGCTGCTCTTCCCGCCAAATGACTTAACCTCACATTTTCGCTCATTGCATTCCATCTGCGAAGTTTTTGTGCACTCACTTAACCTGTCTATATCCCTCTGTAGACTCTTTGTGTGATCCTCACACTTGCCTCCCCACCTATTTTTGTTTCATCCACAAACTTGGCGATATCACAGTATCTTCCCTCATCCAAGAAATTAATATATGTTGTAAGTAAGTGTGGCCCCAGCACTGATCCCTGTGCCACTCCATTAGTTACAGGTTGCCACCCTGAAAATGCCCCGTTTTTCACAAATCTCTATCTTCCATTAGTTAGCCAATCCTCTTTCCATGCTATTACACTACCCCGAGCACCATGGGCCCTTATCTTATTAAGTAGGCTTTTGTGAGACATCTTATTGAACAGCTTTTCAAAATCCAACTATTTACATTAACTGGTTCCCCTTTATCTACCCTGCTTGTTATCCCCTCAAACGATTGTAATAAATTTGCCAGGCATGATTTCCCATTCTTGTAGCCATATTGACTCTGCTTGTTTATATTATGCATTCTTAAATGTCCTGACATCAAATTCTTTATAATAGGCTCCAACACTTTCACAGTGACGGATGTAAAGCTAATTGAACAGTAAGTTTTTTTTGCCTCCCTCGCTTTTTTAATAAGGATGTTACTGTGGCAGTTTTCCCATCTTCTGGGGCTTTTCCAGAATTTAAGGACTCTTGGAAGATTACGAACATTGCATCCACTAGTTCTGTAGCTACTTCCTTTAATATCATATGCTGGAACCCATCAGGTTCAAGGAACTTATCGGCATGTAGTCCCTTTAGTTTTCCTGGTATTTTTTCTCTAGTGGTGGTTATTGTATTTAATTCCTGCACCCCTTTTTCCCCTTGACTGTTTTGTGCTTTTGGTATGCTTTTGGTGATTTCTATCGTAATGCTGATGCAAAATATCTATTCAATTCCTTTGCCATTACCTGGCTCCCCATTATTATTTGCCCAGCTTTATTCTCTAAGGGGACTATGTTCACTTCAGCCCATCTTTTCCTTTTTGTATATTTAAATAAGCTCTTAATGTCCATTTTTAAATTCCTTGCTCGTTTGCCCTCAAGCTTTTTTTTCTCCCTATTTATTAATTCCTTGTTCATCTTTTGTACGTTTTTAAAACTTTCCAAATCCTCTGGCTTGCCACTAAATTTGTGACATTGCATGTGTTTTCTATCAATTTAATACTATCATTTACTTCCTTTCTTAACCATGCTTGGTTTGTCACCTTCCTAAAACCCTTCTTTCTCACTAGGATATATCTTTGCTGTGAGTTAGGAACATTTTTCTTCAACATTTGCCATTCTTCATCAACAGTCTTTTCTGTTAAATTTCTCTCCCAGTCCACTCCAGCCAACTCTGCCCTCATTCCTTTGTAATAGCCCTTATTTAGTTTTAGCACAGTTGTTTCTGACAAGGTTTCTCACTATCAAATTGAATGCTAAACTCTATAATGTTATGCTCATTGTTTACTCGAACATCATTTACACTGAGATAATTTATTGATAGTTAATAGCCCCATTACACATTGCTAGCTCCAAAATAACCTGATACCTCGTTGGAGCCACAACATATTGTTCCAAGAACCTGTCCCGAAGACACTCTATGAATTCTTGCTCGTGTTTACATCTGCCAAATTGATTTTCCCAATTTACTTGAAGATTAATGTCACCCATGGTGATTGCACTACCTTGTTTATATGCCCTCGTTATCTCCTGATTTATTGTCTGTCCTACAGTGTAACTATTATTCGGGGGCTTAAAGAATGCTCCTGCCAGTGCCTATTTCTGCTTGTTATTTCTTACGTCCACCCATATGTATTCTACATCTTCCGATCCAAGACCATTTCTTGCTATCGTTCTTATTTAATTCCGTACAAAAGAAAGCTGCCCCATCACACTTTCCTTCCTGGCTGTCCTTTCGAAACGTTACATACCCCTGAATATTTAGTTCCCAGGTTTATTCTCCTTGACAATATCTCCATAATGGCTGCAGGATTATACCCATCCAACCTTCTTTGTGCCGTTATTTCATTGATTCTATTCCTAATATTACATACATTCAACTGAAGAACATTGAGTTGGACTTTTCAACAATTATTCCTCACTTAACTTATTTGCTGCCATGTTTTTATCTTTGTGGACTCTGTCCCTTCCTGCCACATTCTGGGTATCAACGTCTAAATAGTGGCCTTTCAATGCTGGCATATCCCTTTGCTTTGTTAGCCTATATATCCTGTCAATAGGGACAGCAACGCCCCCCCCCCCAACCCGCCCCACCTCCCCGTACAATCCATTTACTTTAAAGACTTCTTTACAGTCCTGCTGATTCAGTTCACCAGGACGCAAGTCACAGCGCATTTCAAGTGAAGCCCGGCCCACCGTAACAGTTCCCTTCTACCCCAATACTGGTATCAATGCCCCATGAACTGAAACACATTAGTTCCACACTAATCTTTAGGCCACACATTTAACTGCTAGAGTTTACTCACCTTATACCAGTTTGCCTGTGCCTCAGGTAGTAATCCCGGGATTTTTACATTCGAGTTTCTGCTTTTTAATTTTGCCCATAACTGTTCAAATTATTTAAGAAGAACTTCCTTTTTAGTCCCATCAATGTCGTTTGTGATACTATCAATATAGTTGATAATTCATTCGATATGATCATGGCTGAACCATTAGTGTTTCGGATTCCACATTCCTAACTACCCCCAATGAGTTTTGATTCCCTTGTCTAAGAAGAACTTGTCTAGCTCCGCTTAAATTAGCCAATAGCCCCGCCTCAACCACTTTCTGCGGCAGAAAGTTCCAAAGTTGCACAACCCTCTGAGAGAGAGAGGAAACAAATCTCAACCCTGTTATATTTGCTAATTTCAAGACTGGTGGAGCCTTTCCAGAATCTAGTGAATCTTGAAAAAGTGGCAAAACGCATCTACTACCTAATTAGTCACCTATTTTGAGATTTGGAGAGTTGCCAGCCTGCAGGTCCACCAGTTGGCAAAATACCACTTCCTAGTAATTATTATTTCACCATGTTCCCCATGCCCTTCCCCACTTTGATTTACAACTATTCCTGGAATATGTAAGGTGCATTAATTTGCGGAAGATCAAATGCCAGATCGGAGTCACCAATTAGTTTGAATGAATCTGTTATTGGAAGCAGCGTGTTTTTTTTTTGGGGGGGTGGACTAAGACCAGCTGTAGAAATACAGCCCTCTTCATTAATGTTTATATTGAGTTTTTCATCGTATACAACATTTCTTAAAGATAACCACATTAAATGAGCCTGAAATGTATACAACAGCCGCAGACAAAGGAACAAGAGTGTGCTGTCACCGAGGCTGAAATGGGCAGAATGGAACAATTGTCCAGAAGCAGATGAATAAATCAATTGCTCAGTGTTGCACGATTGAAATTAAACCATTGTACCTGGAAAATTTCAATTTCATTGCGGTTCCTTAGAGTTAATTTATCTCAGGAAGGCGATGCAAAACTGGCTGCGAAATACAGATGCCTTGATTTTGCAGGGTTTGAAGATTGGAAGAAAAGGCCTGGTTCGATGTGTCAGCGTTTTGCTGTCCTTATATCCTCTGCTCTTTCTTCCCTTCTTGATAAATAACAATGCAGCTTTTAATATCCATACTATGTCCAGATAGACGTAATATTCTTACAGCGGGACAGCCAGCCTGCATTTAACTGAAATAATCGTGGAACTTTTAAGTTTGTCATACAATCCCCTGTTTTCTGTTTGCCTCATTTATCTTTATCTCTGTATAGTCTGTTCCTCTTTCCTTCTGTTTCCTTCTTTCCCTTTTCCAGGAAGTGGCAAAATCCAAAGCCACGTATGTCAGTTTAAATCCCACCCCTTGCTTGATCTGTGGAAGCAACAATGAAATGTCAGTAGCACCTGTTACTCAAATTATAGTTACAGATTGTCAATGTACATCACTGAGGTCAAGCACTAGTCATCCAATTTGGAATGGGCTGTTATGTTTCTCAGTCTTACCTGAGCATAGACGGTCTGCTCTTACTGATGTCTGCATTTCCCATTTTTCTTCTGTTCACAGAATTTCACAGCAGTGTAAGCTAGAATGTCTGCCTCTCCTTCATGCTTGTTCTGAGGAGGGGCCGTGTAGCAACAGAGATGAATATCAAGTCATCAAACATAAGACAGACGTTCATAGGATTCAATAACATTGCCCGTGCGGTAATAGTGTCACAATCCTGCAAGGGGCTGTTAATTTTTAAAGCAGATATGCGAACACGCAGAAATTAACCCACAGTGTCATGGCACAAGACAGCAAGTTTTTAAAAAAACAAAAAATAACCAAACAATGTAATATCATAAAGAACGAAACAATGTTAACATTAGTAATTTAACACCATAAGTTATCATTACTTATGCTATGAGCTCAGTCCTACTTTTTACCTAACCGCACCCTTTGAATTCCTTAATATGTTGCAACAAATTTACTTCTTTCGGAAGCATCCGAACGTTATGTCACAGCCCCCGGGAATTCACTTTCAATCTCTCTGGTATTCAAGCTATCCTCCAGAGCAATATTCTACCGGGGTCCTTCCATTAGCATTTTGGCTATGGAACTCTCCACTTTTCTAATACAGACCTCGCGACTATTGGTGTCCCAGCTTCTTGTTCCGGCTGCCGTCAGATGCCCAACTGCGTTCTCACAGTTTCCCAAGCTAACTCTACTGACTACTTTCTGCCACAAGGCTCTACAAGGGGCAGAGTAGATTTAACTCATGAGCTGCATCCTACAAGAAATTTTCCAGCTGCATTTGCACTTCACAAAATCCAATCTGAGATACAGGCCCACCTGTATTCCACACAGTTAACGATTATGTTGGTATTTCCTCAGATTGAAGGGCAGACCTAACTGATTAACATTTATTTTCTTTCGTATCTCAGTTCAGTGAGCTGCACGGAGATCAAAGCCACATCAGCCCCTTTCTGTTCCCCAAAGTGAATTGCTCGCTTCTCTCAGCAACGCAAACAACTATTTCAAACAAACAACAGCAAAAAAGATCCCCTCCATGACCACGTTGCTTACACAGGGGTGTTCTCATGAATAAATGTAAATTAATGATGTTACTTTCCACGCTTCTCTTGATAACCCATATGAATAATTTGTATTTCTAATTTAGTTGTATGACTCTTTCTTTTACTACAAGCTTAGCGCTGGATAATTAATTGTTCGAGTGTTTCACTATCAACTCTGCGCTTGCAATATTAATGCAAACTACCGTTAAAATGTAATAAAGCAAAGTTTTTGAGCTGCATTTACATCAGAGTTGCTTGTCTCATTTTCCAACCAGGTGTGTGCATTTATCTACAGCTAAAGCATTAATTCCTAAAACTAAAGGCAATATTCTAAATCAAATAAATCATGAACGCGATTTTTGTAGTAATAGTCATGCAAGGAAACAGAAACAACTAATTCCCAAAGCACATGCTAATTACCTAAATATATTTTCGAAATCAATTTCCCCACGGCATGCGACTGTGCAACTGATCATTTAACGCAACACCAAGATCAGGGTTTGCTGAATTCAGCAGCAAGCATTTGGCCTCTGTGGCTCTGGGCACAGGAAGGATTGGGGCTGGGGATAGGTAATGGCAGGGGCAACTTCCAGTAAAAACTCACGGCCCCTCCCTCTCAACCTCACTCTCCAAAATGTTAATGGACGACGATGTCGTTGATAAAACAATTGAACTAGGTCATGAATGGATATCGATATGAAACGTTAACTACGTTTCCCTTTACAAAAGCTGCCTGACCTAGTTAGTATTTCCCGTATTTTCTGTTCTTTGAGCTAAGTTCTGCCGCTTCACGCGATTGAACAACTTCCAAATCCTCATTTACGCAGAGCAAATCCTCAACTGTCTACGAGGGCTAGTGAAATGCATGTATTGCTGGTCTTATGGCTGACTGATCGCCTGATCGGTTCAGAGAACGGCACAGGCGACAGACGGACTTGGCGGTAGAAGCTGTTGTCAAAGCTTTACTGATAAAACGAGGATCATGATACATCAGCATGAAATAGACCTGCTGCTCGAACTGGCCGCGTATAGTATCCACAATCTCTGTGCCTATTAGAAAACAAATGTTGCATCAATATACAATTTCATCAAAACTCGATGTGGTCACATGTCCAGCAAAGGTTATCACACATACAAACGAACTGATCAGACTTATCATGAGTAGGGACGTCACATCCCTTCCTGCTGTTGAATGAAAAGATGTTCATGTTATAGCTAAACATCTGTGACATGTTATATTTCCACTGCTTTGTTCACGATTACTACGCACGGTTTTGTCCGTCCCTTTATAACCGAAAATTGGCGGGTTTTAAGTTAGAGACTTCACACGATGCCCTGATGCCCTAAAAAAATGAAACGCCGGCAGGGTCATTGCACACGCATAGTGAAAACGATCGAAAGATTGTGTTGCTTTGTAAGTCCGTTCTCATCAGATCCCTGGTTTCCAGGTGAACAGTAGCTCTCAGTGCAATCGGCACTGCCCTGGAAATCTAGAACCTACCAAGGCTTATAAGCAGGGTTGAACAGTTATTAGACCATAAAAAACAATTCTCTCGCCTTACCTTCAGTTATGCACATTTTCTGAGGCTTGACAAGAATTATCAGCAGCAGAATTATTAGCACCCCCGCAGCACATCGAAACATAGAGGGCAAATTACCCGAACCGATAGCGAAAGGGGTAGAGAAAGTCGAATGTTAGCATCAACAAAGGGAAAGCCGCTAAATAATTAAGCAACGTCAGATGTCAGGCAGAATCGGCACGTTGCAGCCATCGTCTCTCACGGATATATTAAGCTAATTACATTCTCTCTCTCTCTTACTCTGGGATCATATTGTAGCAGGATTCAACGGCTAAAGTACACAACAGTGTAAAACACTTAAGGTATCTGTAAGAATGTCAACTTTCATTCTGATTAATGGTTACATTTTACTCAATCCTTATGCAGCTTTATTCATGATTTCTGAGTGTATGCATGCGTTTAGGATTAACTATATTTGGGAGTTTCTGTCTGTCCCTCTCCCTGTAACAGTGTGTCAGAAAGAACAAACATTTAGACTGGATGATAAAGAAACCCAGTTCAAGCCATCGAATATAGATTATGGGGATTTTACTCGAAGGTGATGAACAATGAGTTCTAGGGAATGGCATCAATTGCATCAAACAGGACGTGATCCGTCTCCTGTTTTCAGAGATATCATTGTGGGAAGTCTACGGATTGGTGTAAAATGATTAGAGGAATGCAACTGTTATATATCTATTTAATATGTGGCGATGTGTAAATGCAGTACTACTGGCCAGTGAGCTAATGGAGTACAGCGATATTTAAATACAATAAATGAGGACAAAATTATTTGGCATTTGAAAAAAAAAAGGGGCTGCTGAATGAAAGAGAGTACAGATTGTTAAAGACAAATCGGGTTTGACTTACTTGACTAAGTTTTTTGGAAAATTAATTGAGAAAGGTCTATAAGCACTGTGGTTGTTTTTCTATATATTGATATTCAAAGGGCTTCAGAGAAAAGGACCACATGTTTGGATGTTGTGTAACAAAAATTCCATGCGATTGAAGGGACAACTGCACGTTGCATGCAAAAATGTCAAAGGGCTCCAATAGAGAGTAGTGGTCAAGGGTAATTGTTCAAGAGTGCAAGACGGCATTCATTGATGGTACTCAAGTGTCGATATTAGCAATGGAGTTGTATTTTCAGATATCACAGATGCCAGTCATCAGCCAAATCGATTCACTCCACGTGTTATCAAGAAACAGTTGAAGACATTGGGCACTACAAAACCAATGGACCCTGAAAACATTCCTGTAATAGTAAGGAAGACTTGTGCTGTAGAACCACTTGCTCGCTTACCCAAGCTGATCCAGTACAGCTACAACACTGGGATCTGCCTAACAATGTGGATGCTTCCCCAGGTACGCCCTGACAACAAAAAAGGAGAATAGAGCGAACCCAGCAATCACTGCCCCATGAATTTGCCCTCAATCTTCAGCAAAGTTATTAGAAGTGTCACTGAATCTGCAAACAAGTGGCACTTACTCAGGAATAACCGCCTACTTTGGGTTCTGCCGAGACCATTCAGTTGTTGAGCTCATTATCGTCTTTGTCCAAACATGGACAAATAAGCTGAACTCAAGAGGTGAGGTGAAAGTGAGTGCCCTAAAAGTCAAGGCAGTGTTTGGCTGAATGGGCCATCAAGGAGCCCTAGCAAAACTGGATCAATGGGAGGCAGGTAAGGTCTCCAATGTCTCTTGTCAGATCTAGAACTATGGAAGCTGTTTTTGGCCGTTGGAGCTCAATGCTCTCAGTCTCTGGACATTGCTGCAGCAGTTCCTCAGGGTAGTGTCCTAGGCCCAACCACCTTCCGCTGCTTCACCAGTGACCTTCCCTCCATCGTAAGTTGCACTGATAACTGATGATTGCGCAATGTTCAGTACGATTGGTGTGTCTCAGAAAGTGAAACAGTCCGAGTACATAAGTGCATGATTGAGGCCTGGAAAATACTAATGGCGCCAAACAAGTGCCAATCAATGGACATCTCCAAGAAGAGAGAATTTTACCTTCTCCCCTTGAAATCTAATGGCTTTTCCATCGCTGAATGCCCCTCTAGCAACGTCCTAGCGGCTACTATTAACTAGAAATTGAACTAGACGAGACAGATACATATTTTGGCAACACAAGCATGTCCAAGTGTAGGCATTCGGTGGCGAGTAACTCAACTCCTGACTGTTCACAGACTGTGCACAATCTACACGGTTCAAGTCGGATGTGTAATGGAATACTCTCCACTTGCATGGATGACTGCAGCTCCAACACTCAAGAAGCTGGAAACCATCCAGAACAAAGCAACCAGCTTGATTGGCACCTTGTCCACACGTTAGATATTCACTACCTCCAGCAGAGATGTACAGTGGCAACAGTCTATACCATCTACAAGATGCGCTGCAGAAGCTCACCAAAGACCCTTCATCAGTACCGTGCAAACCCTCGACATCGACCACCTTGAAGAGTAAGGACAGAAGTTGTGTAGAAACACGATCACCTGCAAATTCCCCTGCAAAACACATGCCATCCCAACTTCGAGCTGCACCACCATTCCTTCACTGCCAGTACGTCAAAATTCTAGAATCCCCTTCATAACAGCACTGGCTGTGTCCCCACACATGGACAGCAGTGGTTCAAGATGGCGGCTCACTACAACTTTGTGAAGGATAATTGTATATTGCAAAAGTTCTGGCCTTGCGAGCGATTCCCTGAGCCCTTGAAAGAATAAAAAGAATGCTATCACAACTGATAATACTCTTCCGTTCAGAATGAAACCAATTTTATTTTCAACCCTCTCTTTGTCTTCTAATCACATACCACTGTACCTTAAGTAACAAGTTATTATCTTGCACTTTGTGAAAATATTTTTGATATTGCAATGAGCGCACTGAATTTCTACAAACTCACCCAAAAGAAAGTTGTGGTACAGATTAAGGAAACAAAAAGTGCTTGACAGGCCCCTATATTTTTCACAGGTCAAGTTTATTTTGAATGTGTTAACCTTACCCTAACAATGAACGCTGTAGCTGTCGCTGGCTGGGACCTCGACAGAGACAAAGAGAAACCTGACATGTATAAACCAATTCTATCTCCACAGGGCGGACGGAGCTGGAAGCTTTACATAATACCTCTTCGTTCCACATTAGCGTGGAGTTTATCCCATAAATCCGTTCGAAGCCGTTTTCATACCGAGTGATGTTAACCGCAGCCGGAAAGAAGCCAGCTGTTGTACAGAGGAGTGTGAGCGGCGGTGAGGACAGGCGGGTAATCTTGACAGGTGTTGCAGGCACTGTGAATTAACAGAAATTAGTTAAAATCGCTCTTTTACATTAGCAAAAAAAAAGAATGACAGTCAGGCAGCTAGACCCTTTAGCAGCTGGAGTGTAGGGAAAGTTATTGCGAGATTAATTTTGGTTTGTTTTTATTTCCTTCTTGCCTTCATTTGCAATGCCTGAGGAACGACTCTATGCCTGTGCACTGCAACTAACAAAAGACCCAGTTAAAGAATCAGCCAGTGCGATGCCTTGAAACTATTGTCAGGCACTTCTCTGTGATTTACGCCTTCGGTTGTTTTATTCGTTCATAGAATGTACGCGTCGTTGGCAAGGCAAGCATTAATTTCACGTCCAGAATTGCCCTTGAGAAGGTGACGGTGAGCTGCCTGCTTCAACCGCTGCAGTCGGCATGTTGAACGTATAACCATATTCTGTTCGGGAAGGAATTCCAGGACTTCAACACCGTGAAGTATTGGCCATTTCTGTTTAATCTACTTTGAAACTTAGTCAATGGGGAGGCATTGCATTCTGTAAGATAGCTGCATAAAGTATCTAACTGTTACACTAACACGGAAAACAATCTTGCCTTTATTTCAGCCTGGGCGTTGTTCTTAAAGTCCAACATAAAAAAGGTGAATGTAACAGAGCTAACTTAATGGATTTACTTTCGAGGTAATGTGCAGGTTTTGACCCCAGTTGCTGCCCTGCAGGAATAAATGTTTTCAGTAAGTATATTTAATTATTATCCATTTTAGTTTTCCTGCCCACTGCTTACTCACCTCTTCAGCAAATTCGCCCAGCTTCGTCAGACATTATCCACCCTTTCAAGTCATGTTGTCTTGCCCTGATTAGCTGGAAAAGCATAAATATATTGAGTGACGATATCGTAATTATTTATTCTAGTAATTTCCTGATATTAGGCTAATTGGTTTATTACTCTCTTGTTTCTACCTCATAGAATTTAAGCAACAGAAAGGCATGCACGATTCTTCAAACTAAATGAACAATTTAATAGAGGATTTGGAAAGGCTAAGTGAATGAGCTGGAACTTGGCAAGGAGAATTCAATCTGACAGTGCGAAGTTTTTCATTTTGCAGAAAAATAAAGAAAACAGCAGGATCTTTCTTAAATAGTGAGAGTTTGGGAAGTGTTGGTGTCTGTTATTGTAACTTTAACAAATGGACCACAGGAGTCTCAGGTCGTTTGTTCCAGAAATTGCAGGAAGGAAACCATCTCCAAGCAGATAGAGATAACATTCTGCTAAATTACAAGTTTTCACCATATTTGTACATTATTGGTCATGTAGAAGAACATTCTACAAGTTCCAATCTCCCCAACGTTTAGGTTAATATTAAACAGACATCTCTGGTAACAGGTACACACATTGTAATCCCTATTTTCACACAGACAGATACATTCCCTCCTGGGAACATCTGTCATTCTCCTATCTGTTGAAAAGCACAATTAATCGTAGTTGTTTTGCAACCTAAGTCCCCAGTCTAACTCCTAGGACCTTGTTGGTGATTGCAACCCCTGGGGTATACAAAGTTCGAGAGTGTATATGGTACATCTGGTTTAACTCTTTAACTCTTGATGTATTGGTTTGCGCTGGCTTGCCTGTAGATTCTAATTTAATTATTTTATTTCCTTACAAAGCAGTCCTACTTTCATCATCCTAACATTGTCTAAAGAGACTGGATGTCCCTGTTCAAGAGCTATTAAAAAGCTAACATGCATGTATAGCAAGCAATAAGGAGGGGAAATGTTAGATTGCCCTTCATTGTGAGGGGATCTGAGTGCTGGAGTAATGACGTCTTGCTGCTGTTATATAGAGCCTTGTTGAGGCCTAAACTGGAGTATTGTGCACAGTTTGGATCCCCTTATTGAAGAAGGATATACTTGCCACAGATAGAATGCAACGGTTGTTCCTCACATTAATCTATGAGATAGCGGGATTCTCATATGAGGAGAGATTGAGCAGATTTGGTCTGTATTCTCTGGAATTTCGAAGAATGACCGGTGCGCTTATTGAAACTTACAGATATTATTACAGGATGTTACAGAGTGGATCCAGATAAGTTGTTTCTGCTGCAATTTTCTGTTATTGTATACATCTCTCCCAGTTGCCAGCAGCTGCTCTTTTCAAAACTGTGCAAGTTTTTTTTAGGTTAATGTTCATCCCTTTAACTAACTTGTCGTTCATGACTTTATTTTATAGGAAACAATGCTTTTGCCGTTTAGGGTAGGGAACTGAAATGGGACAGTGTTAACTTCTTGAACACCTGCCACTGATTTTCTGCACATTTGCCCATTAAACGATTTGCACAGTTTTCTTTTGAAGAAGTCACAAACCTCCATCTCAAATCTTTGTGCAGGTTTTGCATTTTTCCCTTAATCTTCAAATAACACTGGATGATCATAGCCTAGATTATGCTCGTGGAATTGTGAGCCTCAAGTGCCATTTCACTCTGAAACCTACAGGATCTACTGCTGCCTGCACATTCGCACTTAATTGTGGAAACCCAGAAAGTTGTGTGTGCTTCTTCACTCCACTTAAGGATGCGCTGGTGATGACTTCATGCAGAAATCTTGGATATTAATGAACTTACATAAACTCACATTTCTGGTGCTATAATCTCACCGACAAAATAAAACTCTGATAAAATGAGGCCTGTTTAATGGCTAAGCAATAATGCGTTCTGACCAACGTATCGGATCCTGAAAAACTAAATTCATATTCGCGGACTTTCCCCATTTCATGCCATTGTTATGGTATTGCACCAGATCGCCAGGTTTTGGTACAATTCAGTTAGGGACCAGCAACTTCTTTTTATTAAAGTTGACAAAGATTGAGATCCAAGCCATTTCATTCGAGATTACTGCTACAAGACTCCACGGTTTTTGAAAAAAACTTTAATTGCCAAAGTCCGAAATATGAAATGCCAAGCAAACTGTGGACGTAAGAACCACACTGCACATTAAATTGCTCATATGACCAAGACAGATGGTATCAATATGAGCAAACCACCCCCAGGAGTCGATGTTCACTGTGAGTACACAATCTCGTTAAAATTCTGCCTATCTGAGGAGGGGTTCCAATCAGTTCTCTTCTGTTTGAAAGACCTTGACCCAGAATACCCTATAAATCTCATTCCGACTCGGACTGGCTCAACGACTGCGCACCTCCCAGGTTTTCAATCACAAATCCTGAGAATACGTCCCCTTGGATTCCCTTGCCTGCACAGCAATACATACTCAAAGGCACAACCTCAAGCTCTTCAGACATATCGGGATGAATGCCACTGCTCCAAAGGTTCACCTCACAGAGGATGAGGTTATACAGTGTAGAGAGTCACATATTAGCATGGGTAAAAGATTAGCTACCTAAGAGGAAGCGGGAGGGATGGATAAATAGGTGTTTTTCTGATTGCCAAGCCATAACAAGTAAACTGCCACGCGAATTATTGCTGGGCCCTCACTTATTTGCAATCTACATCAATGATTTGGATGAAGGAGTCGATTGTATGGAACTAAATTTACAGATGGCACCATGATATATGGGAATGAAGCCTGTTAAGAGGAGGTAGACAGCATGCAAAGGGATAAAGGCAGGTGATGTGAGTGGGAAGAAAATAGCAGCTGGGGAAAATGTGAACATACCCAATTTGGTAATAAATATCGAAAAACAGTGTATAATTCAAATGCATAAAATATGCAGAGCTTGATGGTGTAGCCAGTCCTCGGTGGTGTGGTACATGAATCACACTGCCGGCCTTATGCCCTCATGATCCCCACATTGCCCTTCCCAATCCTTAACTCCAATTTCTATAAAACATCTGTCGAACTCTGCCTTGAATAAATTCAATGGCCCAGCCTGGATGGGTGCAACCCCGACAAGACTGTGGAAGTTTGAGAGGACGAAACAGTCCACTTGATTGGCACTACGTCAACAAACATTCAATCCTTCCACCATTGAAGCACAGCGGCAACAGTTTCCAAAATCTTCAAGATGCACTGCACAAAGTCACCAAAGCTCCTTAAACAGAAATTTCACAACCCACGACCGATACCATCTAGAAGGACAAGGGAAATTGAATCACCTGCTCTTAGCACCCTGGGAATTACCATGGACCAGAAGCTAAACTGGACCTTCTATATACAAACTGTAGCTACAGGAGCAGTTCAGAAGTTCGGAGATCTAAGGCGAGGAGCTCAACTCCTGACTCCCCAAACCCACCTTATTGAAGGCAGAAGTCAGGAGCATGATGGAAAATTCTCCCCCTGATTAGAAAAGTGCATTTGGAGCTACATTCAAGAAGTTGGACACCATCTAGGTTAGGCAGCTCGCCTGAAAGGCACACCATTCACTCACCCACCATCGAAATACAGTGGAAGCACTTTGTACCATCTACAAGACGCTGCAGTTCATCGAGTGTCCTTCCACAGCATCTTCTGAAATTGTGACTTGTCGCACCTAGGTGGACAAGGGCAACCGTTGCACCCGAACACCACTACTTGCACGTTCCCCTCCAGGTCGCACATTGCCCTCACTTGAAATTTTATCCACGCTCCTTCACTGTCACTGGGTCAAAACCCTGGAACTCCTTTGCAAAGGGCACTGTGGGTGTGCCAACGCCACATGAACTGCAGCGGTTCAAGATGGCAGCTCACCACCACCTTCTCAATGGAAAGTAGTGATGGGCATTAAATGCTGGCCCAACCAGCGAAGCCTGTGTCCCCTGAATGAACAAAAAAAAACATAAAGTTAGTATGTGAGTACAACAGTTCAGTAGGGAGGCAAATAGAATGCTGCAATTTAGTGCAGACAAATAGAATATAATTCTACCAAAGATTTGCTGCATCTGAACAGGGCGTTGGAGAGACCACATCTGGAATACTGTGCACAGAGAAGGTTCACACTACTCATTCCTGGTCTGACGTTCTTATATTATGAAGAAAGTTTGAACATATACCCGTTGGAGTTTAGAATAATGCAAAGTGATCATGCTGAAACATATCAGATCATGAGCGTATTTTATATTGTAGACACAGGGAGAATGTTTCAACTTGTGAGAGGGACAAGGACCATGGGTCACCATTTAGGAACAAGAAGTCTACCGTTTGAAATTGAGGTGAGGAATTTTTATTCCTCTCAAACAGCCATAAGATGTGAAATTCTATTCTTCAGAAGCAGTGGTCTCTGTGCCATTGAATTTATTCAAGGTAGTGTTAGACATATTTTTCATAGAAAAGGGAGTCAAGGGTGTGTGGGGGGT